>NC_067415.1:78513436-78813436 GCF_009764475.1 Pristis pectinata
TGAATTCTAACATCTCCCTGGTGCCCAGCAGCTGTGTTGTCATCAAGCTGCCAGAACATCCAGTCCCCTTAACCCAATCCCATTATCTCCAGACACGGAGATTCATCTCCCTTCAGCATGGTCTATCCACGTTGCAACTTTGTGATATGACATCTTTCCAATTCCTTTTTGTGTTAATTCAGCGTTGAGAGCTGGTGATTTAGACTTAACCAGGCTCTAGGACCTCTTTCAAGCAGGAACTGTGATATGGGTAAGAGTCAAGTTTATTTTGCTGATCAGAGGTATTGGTACTGGTTTATTATTGTCACTTGTACCGAGGTACAGTGAAAAACTTGTCTTGCATACCGATCGTACAGAGTCAATTCATTACACAGTGCAGTTACATTGAGTTAGTACAGAGTGCACTGAGGGAGTACAGGTAAAAACAATAACAGTACAGAGTGAAGTGTCACAGCTACAGAGAAAGTGCAGTGCAATAAGATGCAAGGTCACAACAAGGTCGATTGTGAGGTCATAGTCCATCTCATTGTATAAGGGAACCGTTCAATAGTCTTATCACAGTTGGGTAGAAGCTGTCCTTAAGCCTGGTGGTACGTGCCCGCAGGCTCCTGTATCTTCTACCCGATGGAAGAGGAGAGAAGAGAGAATGTCCTGGGTGGGTGGGGTCTTTGATTATACTGGCTGCTTCACCAAGACAATGAGAGGTAAAGACAGAGTCCAAGGAGGGGAGGCTGGTGTCCATGATGCACTGGGCTGTGTCCACAACTCTCTGCAATTTCTTGCGGTCCTGGGCAGAGCAGTTGCTGTACCAAGCCGTGATACATCCAGATAGGATGCTTTCTATGGTGCATCAGTAAAAGTTGGTGAGAGTCAAAGGGGACAAACCAAATTTCTTTAGCCTCCTGAAGAAGTAGAGGCGCTGGTGAGCTTTCTTGGCTGTGGCATCTACGTGATTTGACCAGGAAAGGCTGTTGGTGATGTTCACTCCCAGGAACTTGAAGCTCTCAACCCTCTCGACCGCAGCACCATTGATGGAGACAGGTGCATGTACACTGCCCGGGTGTATCTGAATGAATACTTGAATGGAATAGTTGTGGTTGCATCATGGATGCAACGCACCCATAGTATCTGAGAGAATGCCAGGGTGTAGGCTGTAGTGTACACTTTGCAAGTATACTTTTAAAATCAGTGACTCAAAGTCCCTTGGATGAAAATATCCATTCCATTATTTTTCTGTCCACGCTGCAGGCAACATGGAAATATGAGGGCAGTTCTGGTGTTCATTGATTGTTTGAATTTATGAGGCATTTTTGTTGAAAATGAATTATATGCATTCTACAAAATAAGAGGAAAACATTTGTCACCATTAAATACCAAAAGCACCATCAGTCTGCCAAGGTTATTAGAGCTTGGGTAAAATTATTGCTCTATTTAGTCATATGGTATATTAAGGTTCCTAGCATCTGTCAGACTGTTCACGACCTTGCTGTCATACTTCACCTAAATGAATTTTGGACTCTCATCGTACCATCACTAAGACCGCTTATTCCTACTATATCATTGGCTCGGTCTCAGCTCCTTGGCTGATGAGACCTTCACCCCTGCCATTGTCACCTGCTTCATCGCCCATACTAACTTAATCCTGGCTAGCCTCCCTTGCTTTATCCATGAATTTGAGGTCCTTCAAAACTCCCAACGGACACCACATCCTATTAACCAATTACCTATGTTAAGCAGTGCCTGCACTTTTTCATGTTTTCAAACCCTGAAGTGGTCTCAATGCTCCCTTTCTCTATAACCAGCCCTTTTCGGATATCTATGCTCCTCATTTCTAACCTCTGAGAAACCCTGATTTAATTGGTCCCCATTGGTGGCTCTGTTGAGGCCCTAACCTCTGGGGTACCCTCCCTAAATCTCTTTGCAACTTTTTGCACCCTTCCTCCTTTAAAGCACTCCTGTGAACTACCCTGATGATGAAACCTTTGGTCATCAGCCCTAATGTCTCATGATGTGGATCAACCTCAGATTATTTGTTTGGTGCAGTGCATTGAGATGTTTTGCTGTGCTTTGTAAATCAAGGTTTGTTGTTGTTGTTGGATGGGTTAAATACAGAATAAGTCCATCTTCTGGGCTTGTGGTCATGTCCAGCCCATATATTCTGTGGTAGCAGTTCTAATCAGTGAGCGTAAACAAGTGCTGAAGGAGACCTCACTGGTGTGGTCAATAGAAACAATATCTTAGAAACAGAGCATAACTGGTGGACAATGATCCAGCACCAATTTGGTACTGGTGACCAATCCTTCTCTATCTACTGACCTGTAAAGTCGCTTGGGTAGAGCATTTGAGAAGCCCCTGCTCTTGTCACATGATTGGATATGGCCACAGTGCCCCTAATTTGGCACGAGATTGCCATATGGAAGGTGATAGGGATGGCTAAAGTTAGAAATACCACACTGGCAAAGAAATGCCAGTGAAGCAAAGGCACATTGCTAGAGTACAGCGGAAAGAGCCATGCCCTGCACCTAATCCCTGATACAACAGTGCTTGAGACTGATGCTTCTTCGTACTGGGAAAGAAAAAGTACCAATATTCAGCGAGAACGTTCCTGTAATCAACTTAAGTTGTAATGGTGTATGATTAGCCACAAATTTATGCTAATGATCTTTTATATCTTTGATCCTATTTCTAAACATTACTTTTACCATAACAGAAATACATGTTGTATATCTGTTGTATTTGCTGCTAATTATAAGGCCGTTAACTTAAAAATTAATGATTTTCCCATTGATTGGAAATAAAACAAATTATTGAGAAAATTCCCCAAGATAACTACCAGAAATGTTCCTATAAATTACAATAGGATGCATATTTTTTGAGCTTATTTACAGGATACAAAGATATCAGTCCTTGGAGAACAACAAATTGATTACAAAACCCAATATAGGACTGTTTTCTTGGGGGCTTAGTAGATCACTGACACTCAGAGCTTGTGAGCTTCAAACATTAATGGGCAGGCACGGTAGTGTAGCGGTTAGCGTAACGCTTTACAGCGCCAGTGATCCAGGTTCAATTCCGGCCACTGTCTGTAAGGAGTTTGTACGTTCTCCCCGTGTCTGTGTGGGTTTCCTCCAGGTGCTCCGGTTTCCTCCCACATTCCAAAGACGTACAGGTTAGGAAGTTGTGGGCACGCTATGTTGGCGCCAGAAGCATGGCGACACTTGCGGGCTGCCCCCAGAACACTCTATGCAAAAGATGTACTTCACTGTGTGTTTCGATGTACATGTGACTAATAAAGATATCTTATTAAAGCTTGTTCCATTTTAGTTCCATCACACAAGATGCATCTCAAAACTGTTTCATTGTTTTAATGAAGTGAAAAATTCATGGAACATTAGGGTCAGATATCCCTGTATTCCTGCAGTGAGTAACCGATATTTGCTTTGAACTGACTGTGGGATGAACAAAAGTTATAGAAGCCTTTAATATCACAAAACATCTCAAGGTGCTTCACAGCTGTGTCATCAAGTTTCACTACGATCTACATGAGGAAATATTAGGGCAGGTGACAAAAGAGAGAGATTTGTGAGGTGTGTCTCAGTGAATAAATATGAAGTAGAGCAGTGGACAGTGGAGGCAGAGTCTTTGAATAGTTGAAGACAGAGGTAGGTAGATAATGGATAAACAAAAAGGAGGGGGCAGGAGGGGCTGGGAAAGGTTACCGAGGGTAGCCAAGAATGTAATTACAATCAGATCAGCCATGACCTTTCTGACTGGCAAGGCAGACTTCAAGGAATAATTGCTCCTGCTCCCAATTTACAAGTTTGTCTTCCAGAGCTCACAGCCTTGGTAGCTAAAGGCACAGCCACTATTGTTCGATGATAAGAGGAAAGAACTGGAGAAGGATATATATTTCAGAGTGCTCAAGGACTGGAGGTTAAAGGTACAAATAAGGACATTGCAAAGTTATTTTAAGTTGTGTGATGTTCCTGGTTCTGTTACTGATATTTTCAATGTTCAAATCAACTGAAATTCTTGCATAAAAAAAGTAAACTGTGCAGAAAAAAAGATTTAGTCCACTTTGCATAAAAGACAAACCTAATTAATTACTGGATGTTCTAGATTGTGCGCCAGATCATTATCAATGGATATTTAAGCAAGCCTTTGGAATATCTGTGAACTGCCCCTCTGGTTATCCATGTAAACCTGTCCTAATGAGCAATGACGGAGGCAACATCCATTATATCATAAACATTTTGTGATTAAATTAAATGAGAAAGGTTCCATTTCAAGTTAAATAAAAAATGTAGTCAATCATATAACCAGTAATGTGTTCCGGTCTCAATCGTGTACTTCCTGAGCCATGCTGAACAGTGCAGTATGTAATCACCAACCATTCCTTCATTTCCATTGAATGGTTTTTCAGTGGGACTGTGGTCCTGCCTTCATCACTCTATTCCTCCTTGCTGTTTGATCTCTTGTTAAATGCAAGGAGCTACTGTTGCCCAGCGAGAGGATGGGAATTCTCTCCATATGCATTCTCCCTCGTACTACTGAATGAAAATAAAGCAGACCAGGTTATCTGGACGGAGACACGAGAGACTGCAGATGCTGGAATCTGGAGCAACAAACAAGCTGCTGGAGGAACTCTGCAGGTCAGGCAGCATCTGTGGAGGGAAATGGGCAGTCGATGTTCCAGGTTTTGACCGGAAACGTTGACTGTCCATTTCCCTCCACAGATGCTGCCTAACCCGCTGAGTTCCTCCAGCAGTTTGTTTGTTGCTTCAGGTTATCTGTACGTTTCAGAATCTCTGAGAAACTATTTTCTTCACATTTTTAAACACAATGTAAATTACATTGGAGCGTAATACCATCCTGTCGCAGGGTAAAAGCCAAAATATTGCCCCCTGCTCCTAGCCCATGAAGGGCTGCAGGGTCTGGTAAGGAATGGCAGTGTTAATTTTAAAAAAAGCAGCACATACTTCTGCCTTTTTTTTACATCTGTGGATGGTGGTAAGTCTCATATGCAAGACTTAAGAAATGCACTGAAATAGGACTTCTACTGTTGGCTGAGAGTCTGAAAAAAAAACTGGAAAGGAACTGCCCTATGTGGATTGAGACATAAAAGATCCTGAAAGGAAATGAATACAAAGATAAGGAGGTTATGCTTTGGTTATTATAGGGCATTGGTGAGGCCACATCTGGAATTCTGTGCACAGTATTAGACTCCTTATTTAAGGAACGATGTTAAAGTGTTGGAAGCAATTCAGAGAAGGTTTACTCAACTGATACCTGGAAAGGGCAAGTTGTCACATGAGGAAAGTTTGGCCAGGTCAGACTTGTGTCTGCTGGATTTTAGAAAATTGAGGTGTGTCTTGATTGAAACAACAAATTCCAAGGGGATTTGACAGATGTGGAGGGGTTGTTTTATCTTTTGGGAGAACTTAAAAGTAATCACCCAGTTAACACAAAGATTAAGTGATTTTTTTCTCACCCAGATGGTTGTGAGCTCTTGGAACTCTCTTTCTCAAAGGATGGCACAAACAGAGTCTTTGAATATTTTTTAATGCTTGGGTAGTTGGATGTGTGGTAAGCAAGCAACAGAAAGGTTAGTGGGGTGGACAAGGTTGTGGTTTCAATGAGATCAGCCATGACCTTATTGAATGGTGGAGCAGGCTCAATGGACCAAGTGGTCTACCCCTGTACATCAGTATGTTATTTTCAACCATTACATGGGACAGAAGATGACAGTATAGCTCCTGTCTTCCTTACAGCTAATTGTGACCTCTTCCAGCAACTGTTTGCCAACTTTTCCTCCCATCCTCCTACCCCCCTCCCACTCTCCCCATCTCGGTTGGCAGTCTCGCCTCCCCCATACCATCCAACTCCTGATCACTGGGCACTTTCGCCCCCTGCTGGCTGCCCTTCCTGGCTTATTCAGTGGCTGAGTGGGAACAGAACGAAGAAGAAGTGAGGGTTTGGCAGGACCCTCACACCTCCAATTTTGCTGAGATTTTCTCAGCTTGTCCATGGCTCAGTGGGTAGCACTTCGCCCCTCTGAGTCAGAAGGGTGAGAGTTCGACACCCTCTTGTGGGACTTGAGCAAGAGGCTAAGAGTTCAGTGTTGAGGGTGTGCTACCCTGTTGTAGGTGCTGTGGTGTGGAGGCAATCTGCGCAACCCTAACCCTACCTCAGCAACGGAACACTACCGACCACCTCTTGCATTGCCATGGACTTGTCTCTGTGTCTTTTTTTTTCGCACTGAGGTCTTATTTTGCAGTCTTTTTTTTCTTTCTCTTCACTGTCATGTATAATTTATATTCTGTGTGTTGTCTGGACCTATGAGTCTGTGATGCTGTTGCAAGTAAGTTTTTCATTGTACCTGTACCTCATGGTACTTGTGTACTTGACAATGAACTCGACTTGAAAGCTTAAACCCAGGTTGCATTTTATACTCCCAGGTGGATGTAAGAAACCCATTTTGCAGAGGTGCAGGGAGTTTTCCAGTGCTGGCCTGCCTTCAGTACTGCTAAAAATAACAAACTAACATAAATAACAGGCACAAGGATGATAGAAAAATGGAGGGGCATGTGGGAGGGAATGGTGAGATTGATTTTAGAATAGGTTAAAAGGTCGGCACAACATCGTGGGCCGAAGGACCTGTACTGTGCTGTAATGTTCTATGTACATGGCCATTACTATCTAGGAGTTAGAGGGAGCTTGCTGTGCACAATGAGCTGCTGCAGTTCCCTGTATTATAACAGTAGCTGCATCTCTGATGTATCTGTTGTTTGTAAAGCACTTTAGAACCTTTTGTGAAAGGCATTATGTCATTCTAAATCTTCCTTTTTCACTGCTACCTTGTAAATCTGCTCTAGAGCCCCTTTTAAACTAGAAAAGTCTCTGGTTCGATTCTCTATAAAGGAAGACTGAGTAGAGGTGGCTTTAGGAAAAATGGACACAGAATTCCCCAGGATTCCTGACTATTTATTCGATAACCACAGAGCCACCACAACTGTGCCTGGATATCAGATGAAAGTAGCTGTGATGCCTTCCATAGCCAAAGAGCACATAATAAGCAGATAGCAAACTGGGTAAGCTGCTGGCCAGCATCAACACCTTCAGCTGAAGATGGAAGAAAGAAAAAGGGGGGTTAGAACAGCTGCTTTGTTGTATTGTTTGAGGGCAAGGATAAAATAACAGGGATAACAGTGCTCCTTTAAGGGAACAGAAACAACAGCAGCTGAAGGTTGATGCATTTCTGGAAGGAAAGGGTGACTAGCAGGAGTGTGAGAGGTTGAGCTAATTAGATGAGCACAGCTTGGTTGAAGCCTTGTGGTGCACGAGACAATCAGTGAAAGCCGGAGCATGTGTTGCTCTTTAAAGATCAATTAAGAACCATTATTAGACAGGGAGGAGCACGGATATCCCCTTGGAGAGAGAAAAAAATACCCTACAAATAGACAAAATGTCGCATATGCAGAATCATCGGTGCAAAGAGCACACTGCCTCATGCCAATTTGCTTCAATGGTGTGCATTCCATAATTACAGCTCACATCATGCTTTCTACTCCTTAGCAGTTAAATTAATAGAAACTCCATGTGGGTAACATAACAAGCTTGGACTAGATTTAAACAGGTAAAAAAAATGCAGCAACTAAATCCTCTGATAATGCAAGGAAAAGATAAAATGCATCAGAATGGCTCAAAGTCAAAGTTGAGTTTATTGTCATATGCCCAAGTACATATATGCATGGGTGCAGTGGAAAACTTACTTGCAGCAGCATCACAGGCATATCAGGTAAGCAGAATTCACAAGAAAATATAAATTAAACACAATTTCTTATAAGAAGGAACACAATTAGAACAAAAGAAAGGCCATTGTAGTGCAAAGTGGTAATAGTGTTGTTATACTGAGGTAGTGGTTAGGGTTGTGCAGGTTGGTTCAAGAAGCGAATTCTTAATTCTGCTGTAGGGAAAAGGATGTGTTTAATTTCTAGGGTTACGTAGCCTCTAGAAATTGGAGAACGGGAGTGCTTGCAGAAGTCCCACTACGCAGTTTATTCTTATGCAAATAGATTCCTGATTACCAGTTGAATCCAGGAGATGGTTTGGACAGGGCTGCTGACCTCCTGGACATGGGACATTTGTCCCTTTAAGCCTGCTCTGCCATTCAACATGATCATGGCTGATCTTCGGTGCAGGGAAAGGTGGGGGATATGGATCTTGTGCAGGCAGAAGAGATTTAGTTTACTTTGGCATCATGTTTGGCGCAGACATTGTGGGCCGAAGGGCCTGTTCCTGTGCTGTACTGTTCTATGTTCTACCTCAATAGCATTTCCTGTCCCTTCCCCATATCCCTTGATTCCTCTAAGACCATAAGACATAGGAGCAGAATTAGGCCATTCGGCCCATCGAGTCTACTCCACCATTCGATCATGGCTGATTTATTTTTCCCTCTCAACCCCATTCTACTGCCTTCTCCCTATAACCTCTGACACCTTTACTAATCAAGAACCTATCAACCTCCACTTTAGATACACCCAATGATTTGGCCTCCACAGCTGCCTGTGGTAATTCACCACCCTCTGGCTAAAGAAATTCCTCCTCATCTCAGTTCTAAAGGGACATCGTTCTATTCTGAGGCTGTCCAGAAGTCCATTGAACTCAATGACTGAGTCTCCACAGCCCTCAGGGATAGTGTATTCCAAAGATTCACCACTGGAGTCCTCTTCTATGTCTTGAGTGAAGACATGTCCCCATTCAGTTCTGAAGGGCCTACCCATATATTGAGACAGTGATCCCTAGTTCTAGATTCTTTGGCCAAGAGAAACATCCTTCCCATACCCATCCTGTTACGTCCTCTAAGAGTTGTGCATGATTCACTGAGGTCACCCCTCATTCTTCTAAATGGTAGAGAATAGAGGCTTAGGCTACTCAAATACTCCTCACTTTCCACATCCTTCATCCCAGCAATCAGTCCAGTGAACCCACCCACAGACATTGTATTATTCTACTGTGTGGCACTTTATACCTCTTAAATTCAGAGGTGTTTGCAGTGGTGAGTTTGAGGAGCGTAGGGGTCCCCTCAATAATTAATAAGCACGTGTCTTTGTTGAGTGGGACGGATCTTCCACATTTCAGAAATCGTTGGTTGTCTGTGTCCTGGACCACACTGTCGCTTCCACAGGCTCCCAGGCAAAGGCTTCTGCTGAGAGGTTTTGATGTGAGCCAGAGCAGTGCACAATTGCCCAGCGCTGCTGACAGAACAGCTTTGACAGCTGGTGAGGTGTTCCTGCTCCCCCACACCCAGCCCTGCCCCCCGGTCACCGGCTGCTAAAGTTGTAACCGTTTGACGCTCACAAACATTCAGGCCTTGTTCACAAGGTAGGAATATCGCTGAAGTTAGAAGTTGAAGCTGATGGACTGAAGAGACACACACTGAAAAACAATTACTCTGATCATCTGCCACACTCAGGACTGTGGTGGTGCTGGACTAGCAGATTTTCTGGACTATTGGATGTTATTTCTATTAATACTCTAACAGACTCTTAATTCACTTTTTTTTTAGATGTTACACATTGTTATAATACATTTTCCAGTGAACCAGCTGAGTTTCAAGGGAGCCCAGGAAACATGGCCCCAGTGAGTGGGAAGGGAGGCAGAAAAGATTACTGGGTGAGCCAGATGCCAAGTCATCAGGACTTCCAGAAAGTCGGATGGTGGATTATTGGAGTATTTACACTAACTTGATTACATCAAATTGCGACCTCCACTTGCCTTTCTCCTAGCAGCTGATGTTTCCCCCTTATTCCAACGGGCTGCCGTACTTGCTCAGACTTCCCAACATCTCGGGCACGTTTTTGCTGCCCTATCAAATTCCCAGAGGAGTTCATCGGTACAGGTGTCCCAGAGCCGGGTACTGAACGAAAGCTTCCTCACCGGAATAGCTCGATTACAGGACTATCTTATTGGAGGGGTCAGCCCTAGTGTGTTTTGTTTAACATTTGTTTGGCATTGTGTTCAGTGCAGACATCATGAGTGCAAGGGCCTGCGTCTCTGCTGTACTGTTCTATGTTCTATCTCCTCCAAAAGTAGTCACACTTAGATCCTTGAACATAGCCCAGCTAAAGCTAACCAAACGAGTGTAATTCTAGTTTTGGTTCAATTCATCTGCATCAATATTATCTTTACAGTGGTCTGTGTAAAAGATTTCACTTGAGTGTGATTTAAACAGCCTCTGTTTCACAGAATGGAAGCTACCATTCTGTTTATTTCACCACAAGACTGTTGCCGGGGTTGTTCCGGTCACCATAGAATGTGAATTATAATCACTTGAAGCAAATTAAACATTTTTGAAAATGGGATTTGACTGAATCAGCTTCCTTGCTTCAACTCGTGCATGGTAAGACAATCAGCTGAAAATGGGATTTTATAAGTGTTGCTTCATAAATAAGATAATTTATCCTACACTTATGGTATTTGCTACAGAAAGTGATAGCTTGTGGTTTATATATGTTATAAGCAACTACTTGAACTGAGTGTCCTGCTACTGTAGGCAACCAAGGAGGCAGTTCACCAATCAGCAGGCTATATTGACAGACCAATAACGTCCTGTACCAGTGGTGCTCAATAGCTGATTGAACTGTCCCAATTTGACCAAAGTACATTGTAATACCACAGGGTTGTTCATCTTCCAGTCAGGAATTTACAGTAGAAAGGCCATCAACATTGACATTAGAACTCAGTGAACTTATCCTTATCAAATGTTGCCATGTCTGAACTCGTATTTCTTTATCCTTTGGCAGTGTGGTGGCATCACAATTACGTCTTTGGACCAGGAAGCCAGTGAGATCTGGACAAGTGATCTGGAGACATGAGTTCAAATCCCACATGAGGAATTATAATTTGTTTAATTTGATTAATCAGGAATATAAAACTAGTATCAGTGATCGTGATCATGAAATCACCAATTTGTGATAAAATCCCGTCTGATTCACTGATGGAAGAGATTGTCAGCAAAGCGGTTGGCACTCAGTTCCTCTTTGGGATGGCCGTGTCATTCAAGGGCAACCTCCAATTTGCAGTATGCACTATTCTTGCCAGTAGCGTCTTCGCCTCACGAATGAATTATAAAATAACTAATGTTCTGCAGATAGTTGAACTAAGCACACTCAATTTTCTACAGCATATATGTAATGGTGTTTCTTCCATTCAAATTTAGTGGATGCTCAACAGTGCATCATGAAAAAGCCCTTCAGCCTACAGCCGCACAGTATTGTTCCACACAACCATACCTGGCAGCATACTGTAATCGAGAGAGAGATAGGTAAGTGGCAATGTTATCAGTTACTTAAATAACTTTCAAACATTTCCTCCTACCTTTTTCCCCATTTAGATTCATAGAGTTATATAGCACGGAAACAGGTCCATGCTGACCAAGATGCCTGTTCAAGCTTGTTCCATTTGCCTGCATTTGGCCACGGTAGTGTAGCGGTTAGCATAACGCTTTACAGCGCCAGCGACCCGGGTTCAATTCCGGCCACTGTCTGTAAGGAGTTTGTACATTCTCCCCGTGTCTGCGTGGGCTTGCTCCGGGTGCTCCGGTTTCCCCCCACATTCCAAAGACGTACAGGTTAGGAAGTTGTGGGCATGCTGTGTTGGCGCCGGAAGCGTGGTGAGACTTGCGGGCTGCCCCCAGAACACTACGCAAAAAGATGCATTTCACTGTATGTTTCGATGTACATGTGACTAATAAGATATCTCATCTTATCTTATATCCCTCTAAATCTTTTCTATCCATGTATCCATCCAAATGTCCTTTAAACATTGTAATTGTACCTGCCTCTACCACTTACTCTGGCTGCTCGTTCCGGATATCCACCACCCTCTGTGTGGAAAAAGTTTCCCCTCAGGTCCCTTTTAAGTCTTGCACGCCATAGATCCTGATATCAGTAGGGAAGGGCGTAGGTGAGGCCAAAGCAGGCACAAATCCCGACAGTTCCAAGGGGGAAGAGCTGCTGCTGCTGAACTCAACAGCAGGACCTCTCTAGCATTTTTTTGTTTAATTTCCTGCCTGGCAGACGACCAGCTTGAACCGTCTGGTCTGTGAGGAGAAGGGGAACAGAGGCAGCAGGAGGCTGCAGTGTGGGCTCTTACTGTAAGACATTGAGAAGGATGCTGAGTAAACCAAAGTGAGGGGAAGGAGGGTCCTGTTTATAATTACTATAGTAGCAAGCTGATCATATACAAGTTTGGAAAAGTGGCAAGGCATTTATCTTTCAAAGCAGCTTCCAATTCTGCACACACCTGATAGAATTAAGTCTACACATCATCCTCACTGCAGAATGGATGGTTTCTTTAAAACATCAGCTGCTCACAACACATTTTGAGTGCTACTCCTGAATTATTGATTTTCATTACAGAGCAACATGTTCCCTAAGAGGGTGATTGTGCATCTCCTCTGCATCAAACCAAAGGCACATTTAATGTTCTGAAAGCCGCTGGCTTCTCATTTCTGACTTTGTAGCCCACTTGCATCAGACCATTGAGAAACCAAGTGATGTCCATTCTGATCTGTACCATTCCTAGTCTTAAATACTTGAAGGAGACAAAAAGTCAGTGGGAAGAAAGCAGAGCTTTGGGTTATCCCCAAAGGAGAGACGAGACTGCAGACGCTGGAATCTGGAGCAACACCCAAAAAGCTGGAGGAACTCAGCAGGTCAGGCAGCATCTATGGAGGGAAGTGGACAGTCGACATTTTGGGTCGAGACCCTTCACCTGGCCTGATACATTTCCCTTGGTAGATGCTGCCTGACCCGTTGAGTTCCTCCAGCTTTTTGTTTATAGCCCCAAAGGAGGCTGTACAGACATGATGGGTCATATTGTGCATTTCTCACATTGTGAGCTTTTTATTTAATCTTAACTGCTATCTAATTCATTGATGGGAATGCATACAGTGATATACAAAACGTGACAATTGCCTTTACTCTGAAACATTGGAGAAAGCGATAATTAGCCTACTGAGAGTGTCCTCCAAATCCACTTCTGGGATCGATGTCTGGTCACCTGGAACAATATGTTCCAATATCTGTGAGAAAGCAAAATGTTGGTAGTGATAGAATTTACAACATAACATCTGGCCACTTGTCCCAATTAGTCTATATCAGTGCATTTGGACAGAAGCCTATTCCCTCTTCAGCTTCCACCCTGATCTGTTCTTAAACATAATATCCCCTGCATTCAAGTAGTATGTTCCATAGCATCACAGTGTAATGACTCCTGATCTCCATCCTAAGACTTTCATCTTGTAACTATACGCCATTGTTGACTGCTCAGTCACTGATTGCAGTCTGTTTCCATACTCTTCCTATCAAAACTTATGAACACTTCCATTCAATCACCCTGTGAATTTTTCAATGATACAGCAACAACAGCAAAAAGAACTTCCTTCATATAACATTTGTAATAAAGCAAAAAATATCCCAGGACCATTATCAACAACCAAGAAATGACAAGAAACTACATAAGGAGACATTAGGGCAAATGACCAAAAGTCTGGTTGAAGAAAAAAAATTAGAATGTTAAAGAAGGAAAGGGTGAGAGAGGTAGAGAGGTTTAGGAAGGGAATTCCCCAAATTTAGGGTTTGGCAGCATGACCGCCAGTGGTGGACCAGTGATATCTGGGGATAAGCAAGAGGCCAGAGTTGAGGAGTGCAGAATTCCAGATTTCCAAATAGTTTTTCTATATCTGTACATGCCTGCATTTGGCAAGTCCTGTTCCAGATGAAGGGTCTCGACCCAAAATGTCAACTGTCCATTTCCCTCCACAGATGCTGCCTGAGCTTCTCCAGTAGTTTGTTTTTTGCTCAGGGTTCCAACATCTGCAATCTCTTGTGTCTCCATAGTGTATTTGTACATTACTCAATTACTGAGAAATTGATTTACAATTTTAAATGTGACCTAACTTATCATCCTATCTATTTCTTTTGTCTGCTTTGGAAAATTCCCGCATTTTCCTGTTTCCATTCTGTCTCGGATCAGCCAAGTTGTAAGCTTGTTTTCATGGCTACCGGATTGAGCCCTGGATACTTGACACAGATTTGCCATGGCAGGTTTAAGTTCTTTCGGAGACTTCAGCAGGGCAGAATCATTGGCTGATCATGGCAGCTACCACGTTAACGATTGTTTGGAACTATTTGGAGATAAAATGAACATGTACATAAGCGGAAAGCAAATGCCCCATTAAATGAGGGAAGCAGATAAATTTTTTTTAAAAACTATCCATTTCCGAATGAGTGACAGTGTGACATTGTAAAAGTAGAAGATAAAGAATCCTTAGAGATATGGAAGGAAAACTACTCAAGGGCTTGTTCCTTTGTGAAATCTAGGGAGCATGGTCTAAGGATAAGAAGTCAATTTGCTCAGAGAAAGATTTTTTTTTCACTTAGAGGGTATTGTATTTTGCAGTTCTCTGGATGTTTGAAGGTATTAATTAGCTGAGTATATTCGGGACTGGGGTCAATAAATTTTTGGACACCAAGGGAACTGAGAGAGATGGGAATGAGGCAGGAAAATACAAACAAGGTTTAGGATCAGCACTGATCATTGAATAGCAGAGAGGGCTCATTAAGTCTTGTGGCCTGCTGCTTTTTGATTGAAAGTTTTTATGCCCTTATGTCATACAGCTCTACATTTTAATGATCTGATGAAATCTCAAGTTTGATATTGAATAAAACGTAGGCGATTTGTTATAATATGCTGGCGTTCTTGAGCACTGATATATTGCTGTCTGCTGCAGCACAACTGAGGAGTCTATCGCCTGGACGCATCAAAAGTGATAGTGAGGATGATGACCTTCCCAATGTGACGTTGGACAGTGTTAATGAAACTGGATCCACAGCCCTCTCCATTGCAAGAGCTGTACAAGAGTAAGTACATCTCTTTCTCTGCACTTTACATGCTCTTGAAGAAAGGTTTCACTTCCCAGTTTTCTGTGGAAGTAACATTGCAAAAATGCTTTTATAAAGTGTGAAGCTTTTAAGTGCAGGTCAAATATAGACCTGTGGTATTTCTAATAATTGTAGAATGGACAATTTTGTACAGCTTTCTAGTTATCAGAACTTCAATGAGTTCCTTAGTTTGATTTAGAAACAAAATGATCTTCCAAATAAAATCTTGCATTTATATTGCACCAATTACTTTGGGTCCCAAATCACTCTACAGATATTGAAGTACCTTTAAGGTGTAGTCACTGCTGTAATATAGGACACCTTGCAAGGTGGTAGAAACAGCAATGTGATAATAACCAGGTAATCTGTCATCAATAATGTTGATTGAGAGGGGAATATTGGCCAGGTCACTGGGGATAACATCCCTTCTCTTTGGTACACTGTCTTTGGGTCTTTTTACGTCCACTACCTGGGGGAGAAAATGGATGTGACTTAAGACAGAACCACTGACAATGCAGCATGTCCACAATACTGCATTGCAGTATCTGCCCAGATTTTGTGCTCACCTCTTTGGACTGAGGCACATGCCCACACTCTTGCAACTCAGAAATGAGATTACAACCAACTGAGTTACACCAATCCTATAATGCAAGGGCCATTCATAATTGTCAACTAAAAGGGAACAAGAAGTCCTCTATTACTTGTGCTTTGTTCCTGCCAGCACCATTTTGCTGAGATAATGAAATAAAACATATGTATTGGAGTATTAGTCTCCATTAATGCTGTGAGTATTCACTGCAGTCTTCTCAAAGTGCCAGTTATGTACCTTGTACTTATTTAGATATGGCTTGTTTCTTGTCAGAAATAACCAATCCTTGTTACCTGATGTCAATAACAGCAGGAGAGTGGCAGCATGATGTCCTTTTGTTTTCCTGGAGTTCTTCCTCCATGTACTTTCGGGTGAATTTCTAGGTGATTGAAATTCATCCTCAGTCAGTTGCACGAGACTTGCTCTGGCTGAACACTGTATTCGTCTTCAGTACCAGAGAATATTGCAGCCGTTGCTAAAATCGTGTTGTGTAAGTGGGAGAAATTCGTCTCAAGTCAGGCATTGGAAACTCAGCAACATGTGCATGACTGCAATAAACATGCTGTAGGTCCAAAGAGCAATCAGTTAGAAATTCTGTTGTTTTCCTGTCTGGTGCCATGTTTAATGCATCGACATATGGGCAGTGGCACCAAAGTACTGGGCCCACCTGGACAATGCTCAGTTCAATTTCTTCTGCACAAATGTGGTCCGTGAATAAACAATCACGCAAAAGCACTTTTTCCCCTCCCCCGATGCATCTGAGGCTTGCTTCAGTGCAAGTTAAAAGGGACCAGGTCACATAGAACATCACAGCACAGTACAGGCCCTTCGGCCCACGATGTTGTGCTGACATTTTATCCTGTTCTTAAGATCTATCTATCCCTTCCCTCCCACATAGCTCTCCATTTCTCTATCATTCATGTGGCTATCTAAGAGCCTCTTAAATGTCCCTGCCCCCACAACCACTGCCAGCAGTGTGTTCCATGCACCCACCACTCTCTGTGTAAAACAAAACTTACGTGACATCCCCCTTGTACCTTCCTCCAATCACCTTAAAATTATGCCCCCTCATGTTAGCCATTTTCACCCTGGGAAAAAGTGTCTGACTGTCCACTCAATCTGTGCCTGTTATCATCTTGTACACCTCTACCAAGTCACCTCTCATCCTCCTCCTCTCCAAAGAGAAAAGCCCTAACTCACTCAGCCTATCCTTGTAAGACATGCTCTCCAATCCAGGCAGCATCCTGGTAAGTTTACCAGGAGCTTAACTCCTGGATCTGCCAGTAGGTTAGATGCCTTTAAAATATTAACACTCTTTGCACCTACCTACAGCATCTCCCTGTGGGTTCCTTTCAGCTATTCCACTGCTAGAACCCAGTCCACTCCATCTAGAAAATAAACTCCATTTCCTCAGCCAAATCACTCCCACAGCAATTCCCAAAACCATGATCCTTACCACCAGGAAGCCCAAGGACACCAGACCAATGGGAACACCACCAGTTCGAGGTTCCTTTCCAAGTCACACTCTATCCTGACTTGGAAATATACTATTGGTCTAAGTTACTAGGTCTAAGTCCTGGAACTCCCCACCGAAAGGACTGCAGCAGTTCAAAGGTGGCAGCTCACCACCAGGTCCTTAAGGGCAATTGGGAACAGGTCATAAATTCTGGCCATGCCAGTAATACTGAAATCCCAATAAACAAAGAAATAACCTTGCCCACCCACCCCACCAATGCGCTGACGTAAGCCTCAATGTACGCATCATGTTCCCAACCACTCTTCTCCCTGGACCTCTCTCCACCTTGTACCATGACTGTACTGAGACCCTCTGCTAGCTCCACCAAGGCATGCTGCCAGCTTACCTGCTTTCAAGGCACAAAACCATTTGGAAGACAAAAAAAGTGTTAATAGTCTAACTGATCTCCTCGCAGTCCAACATGAGGCACCAATAATTCTTAAACATCGTAATCTGTGCAATTTTTAGTGATACCTGCATCTGTTAACTGAAGAAGACTTTAGAAATGTTCGGAAATTGCAATGAACATTAAAAACAAATGCAATCAAAGTACAGAGGATGTGGCCAAGGTGAAATCGCAAGTCTATAAAGTGCAACCATTCTCTTCAAAAAAAAAGGAAAAATAACACACGCAGATCAGTATTAGTTTTCAACTGATTATTTTATATTTAATGAAACAAATATAAATAATGATGGGAGGATGAGTTGTTATATTTTTGAACGATTGTCAGCTGTTTAATCACTACGAAGTGAACTGGGGGAGAAGCTCATCCAGAGTTGCCAATGCTAAATTGTACAACGGGCTCTGCTTCTGAAATTCAGTTCCACTGAAGTCACTGGAACTAAATTTTGGAACCAGAATGAAATGCACAGCTATGTTATATTGTGCATTTAGAGCAACTAGTGAGGACATGTTTTAGGACTGCCCCTATTCTGCTTTCTATTTGACCATTAATAATTGTAAGAACAGATCTATCTAATTTCTAACTAATTTCTAATTTCTATTAAGAGCTGGTCTGGCATTATACCAAAAGCAACAGGTGATCATCCACAGTGCAGAACAGCAGGAAGTGGGTTGAATGTGTTTATGAGACAGTTCACAATTAAGTCCGGCTGGCTTTTCTCCACCATTATAAATAACCCACTTAAAGCACAGTCCATTCATACACATTGCTTTGTGACTGGGATCCAATAACAAGGTAGCTTTCAAACCACTGCTAAAAGCACTCTCGTTACCAATTGCAGTGGAGAACAAGAGGCAGAATTGCCACCTGGCAGATTTTGAAATGGTCAGCTCTGAAACAGCTAGCAGTTGCCAGCTGACATTTTAAATCAATAATATAGTGCTTGTTTTCTTATCTTGTACTGAAGATTTCAGTAGGGTTGCCAAATCTCCAGAATTATCCTGGAGTTCCTCGGAATTATTGACTGACCTCCAAGGCACTGGTGCTCTGAGCAATCCAAGAGAAAAGAGGAATTTCAATAAAAGTCGCTTTGACTGACACTGAAGTATTTTTCTATTTGGCAAACAAACATTTGCTTCATTTCTAACTGGCTGTGGGAAGGTTGGGTGTGTGGAACAAGAACAGGGTGACTGGTGGGACATTGGATCAGAAGGTCATGTGATGACATCTCCAGTAATAGCTCAACTACTGTAGGCCACCAGCTGGCAATCAATAGTTTCCAAATTTGGCAGGAAGCTGCAAAGCAAACAAGTGAGCAAACTAAGTGGAAGGAGCAGATTTTAGGACCTCTTGTCTACACCACTGACCTCCAGCTTGACTACACTGAGGATAAATAAGGGAAGCTATGTTCTCATTGAGGTTAGGGTCTGTCATCTCTCGCCTCCCCATAGCTGCACTGGCAGAGGGAGATCTCCTTCACCCCTTGATCACAAAGGTGCGTGGAATGCCGAGATCGACTTGGCAATGGAAATGGGCACTTCCTCTGGCTGCTCGTTCCATATACCCACCACCCTCTGTGTGGAAAAACTTGCCACTCAGGTCCCCTTTAAACCTTTCCCCTCTCACCTTAAATGTATGCCCTCTAGTTTTATCCTCCTCTAACCTGGGAAAAAAGACTGCGACCATCCACATTATCTACGCCCCTCATTTTATAAACCTCTATAAAGTCATCCTCAGCCTCCTTCGCTCCGGGGAGAGCAGTCCCAGACTATCCACTCTCTCCTCATAACTCAAGCCCTCCAGTACTGGCAACATGCTTGTGAAACTTTCCTGCACCCTATCCAGCTTATCACATCCTTCCTATAGTATGTTGGCTAGGACCGCATGCAGTACTCCAGGTGCTGTCTCTCCAATGTCTTGTACAGCTGTAACATGACATCCCAACTTGTGTACTCGATGCCCCATCTGATGAAAGCAAACATGCCATCAGCTTTCTTCACCACCCTGTCTACCTGTGTTGTCACTTTCAGGGAACTATGTACTCGTACCCCTTGCTTTCTCTATTCTACAAGATTCCCCAGCGCCCCGCCATTCTCTGTGTATGTCGTGCCCTGGTTTAACATCCCAAACTGCTTCACTCCACACTTGTCTGAGTTAAATTCCGTTTACCATTCCTTTGCTGACTTTCCCAGTTGATCTAGATCCTGTTGTAACCTTAGACAACTTTCTTCACTGTCCACTGCACCATCAATTTTTGTGTCGTCCACAAACTAGTCATACCACTCACATTCTCATCCAAATTGTTAATATATATGACAAACAACAGGGGACCCAGCACTGATCCCTGCAGCACACCACTGATCACAAGTCTTCAATCTGAATCCTCCACTACCACCTTCTTACTCCTTCTGTCAAACCAATTTTGTATCCAATTGGCCAGCTCACCCTGGATCCCATGTGATCGCACCTTCCAGACCAGCCTACCATGCGGGACCTTTTCAATATTGAGTATTGGTATTGGTTTATTATTGTCACTTGTACCGAGGTATAGTGAAAAACTTGTCCTGCATACCAATCATACAGGTCAATTCATTACACAGTGCAGTTACATAAAGTTAGTACAGAGTGCATTGAGGTAGTACAGGTAAAAACAATAACAGTACAGAGTAAAGTGTCACAGCTACAGAGAAAGTGCAGTGCAATAAGGTGCATGGTCACAACAAGGCAGATTGTGAGGTCAGAGTCCATCTCATCGTATAAGGGAACCGTTCAATAGTCTTATCACAGTGGGATAGAAGCTGTCCTTAAGCCTGGTGGTATGTGCCCTCAGGCTCCTGTATCTTCTACCTGATAGAAGAGGAATGACCCGGGTGGGTGGGGTCTTTGATTATGCTGGCTGCTTCACCAAGGCAGCGGGAGTCCAAGGAGGGGAGGCTGGTTTGCGTGACACGTTGGGCTGTGTCCACAACTCTCTGCAGTTTCTTGTGGTCCTGGGCAGAGCAGTTGCCATACCAAGCCGTGATGCATCCAGATAGGATGCTTTCTATGGTGCATCGATAAAAGTTGGTGAGTGTCAAAGGGGACACACTGAATTTCTTTAGCCTCCTGAGGAAGTAGAGGCGCTGGTGGGCTTTCTTGGCCGTGGCATCTACGTGATTTGATTTATCGGGAGAAAACAATGGTCTTTAAATTCTATTTTTACTAAATTTGTACAACTGTTTACTGAGGTTCCACTGAATTTACAAGAACTGGGATAAATGTGTAAACTTTGCAATTTATTGATGTGCCATTGGCAAAACCTATGTTTCCTGCCCATTCCCAATGGCATTTGTGAAGATGGTGGTTGGTTGCTGTAGTCCTTTTGGAGAAGTTGATTCTGCAATTGTAGGGAAGGGAGTTCCAAGATTCAGACCCAGTGATGCTTAAGTAATGGGTGACAAGAGCAACAGGTAAATGGGAACACCACCATCTACAGGTTCACTTCCACGTTGCATGTCATCCTTACTTGGAACTCGACCACTATTCCTTCATCGTCACTGAGTCAATATCCTAGAAGGAAATGTTGTCGGACTAAACAGGGCAAGAAACCACAGTACATTCCACTTATGGCACACATTATAGCTAGGGTACATCAATATTTAAGAGAGTGAAGATTTCAGGTGGTGGACAGGATGCTAAACAACCAGGCTGCTTTGTCCTGGATGGTGACGAATGTGGTCAGAGTCACACTCATCCAGGCAAGTTGAGGGTAATCCATCACATATTCTTGCTTTGTGCTTTGCAAATAATGGAAAGTTTAGGACATCAGGAGGTGATCATGTGCCACAGAAAACCCAGCCTCTGCTCTTTCCACCATATTTATGTGGTCCAGTTGAATTTCAGGTCAATGGCGGCCCCCCAGACTATTGATGGTGAGGGACTCGTCAATGATAATGCTGTTGAATGTCAAGGGTAGGTGGTTAGACACTCGCTTGTTGGCGATGGTCATTGTGTGGTATTTTTATTACATGAATCTTACTTGCCACATAAACCATGTATGAATGCTATCCAGGTCTTTCTGCTGTGATTAGCCAGACTGGATTTATCCCGCTTATTGTAGAGGGGAACTGGCCAAGTTTCCACGTCTTATAGATGTTAGCGTTACATTAGAGGTATTGCAAGATTCATCAGTGCAGCAGCTGAGATGTTGCCTGGTTCCACGTCATTTGTTATATCCAGTTCTCTTGGCTGTTTCTTTATCATGTGGAGTGAATCAAATCAGCTGAAGACTGGCTTTTATGAAGACCTTCAGAGGAAGCTGAGATAGATCATTCACTTGATACTCCTGGATGAAATTGGTTGCAAACGCTTGCTTGATCCTCACGAGTTGGTCCCTGCCATCATTCAGAGTGGGGTTGCTCATGGTCTGATGGTCCACTTGGCACTGTGGATGCTGGGAAAGGCAGGAGGAGTCCACCAATACTGTGTCAACAAGACCAACACTCTGCCAATATTGAATAAACACGTTCTCTCTGCAAGAGTATGGCAGAAATTTGGAACTCTCCTGCAAACAGCAATTGACCCTAAGTCAAAATCACAATTATTAATTTGTAATTCAATTACCATTAAATAGTTTTTAATGTCACAGCTGCCGTACTTTAAGGCAGTCAGTAAAATAAACTGTGGAAAGTGAACCGAATAAATAAGTGTGAACTGTGACAAATTGAAACCCAAAATCCCAGCCCAGGTAAAAATAACTCTACTGACTCCTGCTTGAATGCAGTGAGAAACAAGTCAAAGCTACATTCATTCACACTGTAGGGTGCTAGTTAACCGTTGGATGGAACCAGTCACATTTCATCCTGACTAATCTGTCTTTTCCATCAAACCAATGTAGCTTGGGTAAACTCTGATTTTGAACTTTTATATTAATTGGAGCCTGAAGACCCACACTCAGCAATTTAGAAACAGCCTCTTCCCCTCCACCATCAGATTTCTGAACAGTCCGTGAACACTACCTTGTTATTCCTTTTTTTATTATTGCACTATTTATTTATTTTTGTAGTTTATAGTAATTTTAAGGCTTTGCACTGTACTGCTGCTGCAAAACAACAGCTTTTCACATCATATAAGTCAGTGATAATAAATCTGATTCTGAAATCCTGTGAATGAATTGAAAGGAACAATCTTACTTTGTTGCATCCAAGGTGAGGTTCAAAACCTACCTCAGAACCAGAAGCACATACCTTGCTAATAAGTGCAGTAATCAGGATGTGCCATGTAATTACTGGTGCTCTCTTTTTGTTGGAATTTTAGATAAAGGTCCTATCAATTCACTCTGGTGATTGTGAACAATACCATTAAATCCACCCAGGGTAAAACAAGATTGTCATTTCCTTCTTTGAAACTTGTGGGACCTTGCTCAAAGTGTAGCACTTCATAGTTCCTTATATTAAACTTGTCTGCTCATTCTGACAGCCTATCTATGTCCTCTTGCAACTTGTTGCCTTCTTCCCTGTAGTTTACCTCAACTCCAGGCTTTGTGTTAACTGTAAATTTGTAAAACGTCATCCTGCGCACCCATGCTTAAGTCCTGAGATACTCACAAAAGGTGTATCCTATAAAGGGATAACTTTGGGTTGAAGAAGAGGCCCTTAACCCAGCAGCAGTGGGGAAGGAAAGCAACCTCGAAAGCAAGTCGCCCCTGACTGCTCCTGTACACTTCCTGGTATCTGGTTAGACAAGAACTTTCGCTGGTGGAATTGCATAGTTTAATGACTTCGTTCAGAGACTATTTTGTTTTCTAAGAAAAATTAACCAGATTTCAGATGAAAATTCAGTTTTTTTTATATAAACATTTTCTGAGTCCAGTTTAGAGCAGATGGGCAAAATGCTCATAATGCCAATTTTTAAATATATATGTGGTTTTCCATTTAAACAAGGGTATATTAAAACCTTTGGAAAATAACTGTATTTTAAAATCCATCCTCTCTCAAGTTTCTGCTTAAATTTTCCCTGCAGCAGCCTTGGCACAACAAGGCAGCACGGAGTTCAGTTCTGACCTCAGGTGCTGCTGGTGGGGAAATCACACATTTTTCCCCGTGACCGTCTCGGTTCCCTCCGGATGCTCCGGTTTCCTCCCACATCCCAAATACGTGCGGTATGGTATGTTAATCAGCCACCGTAAATTGTCCCCAGTGTGAAGGCAAGTTGGGGGAAGTTAATGGGAATGTGGGGAGAATGAAATGGGATGTAAATGGGTGTTTGATAGTCAGCGTGGACTTGGTGGGCCAAAGGGCCTGTTTGCATGCTCTAAGGCTCAGCCATGGGTTAGACTTTTCATGTTATTATAATTGCTTTGTTGCAGCTCAGTTCCACACAGTGCCCTTGAATCCACTGATTTACTATTTGGTATTGGTATTGGTTTATTATTGTCACCTGTACCGAGGTACAGTGAAAAACTTGTCTTGCATACCGATCGTACAGGTCAATTCATTACACAGTGCAGTTACATTGGGTTAGTACGGAGTGCACTGAGTCAGTACAGAGTGCATTGATGTACAGGTAAAAACAATAACTGTACAGAGTAAAGTTTCATAGTTACAGAGAAAGTGCAGTGCAATAAGGTGTGAGGTCACAACAAGGTAGATCGTGAGGTCAGAGTCCATCTCAATGTATTAGGGACCCGTTCAATAGTCTTATCACAGTGGGGTAGAAGCTGTCCTTAAGTCTGGTGGTATGTGCCCTCAGGGTCCTGTATCTTGTACCCGATGGTAGAGGAGAGAAGAGAGAATGTCCTGGGTGGGTGGGGTCTTTGATTATACTGGCTGCAGTAAAAGCAAACTGAGGCAGATCTTCTGCTGAGATCATTCTGGGGCATGACCTGACTGTTCCCAAGGGAGGCCATAACACAGAGGGCGGTAGCTGTAAAAAAAACTGCACTGCTAGGCTCCTTGTGGAGCCAAGGAGGTGGTGTGGACTTCTAGGGGTTTCCCAGCTTTCAGACTGAGAAATGTGCTGGGTTAGAACTCGGGCAAGCACAGTGGACCTTGGTGTGAAGGTGCTGATTAATTTAGTTATTTGAAGTTGTGTGGGTTTTTTTGGACTTCTTTTAACATCGGGTTGGATCGTGCTCATCCCGTCCCACACCTTGCAGTCGCTGCCTAAACTATCCCATGACCACACTAAGTTTTTGTGACCACTTCGCTCCCAGCACTGTTGGCATTGCCATCGCAGTCCTGGGATGTGGAACAAACCAGGTGCCAGAAATAGGCTGCACATGGCCAGAACCAGGATCCCACCCACAGACCATGATGATAGTCCTTTGTCCATCACGTTTCCAATTCCCAAATGTTTCTGATGAATGGAGACATTCAGAAAAAAGTGGTTGGGTGGAAGATGTTGTTAATATCCCCAAGGTAACAGATGGAATAATCTCAAGTAACTTGATAGAACTTACAAAAATCCCAAGTATTGAAGAAACTCGAGGGAACTCAAGGCAGACAAGATGCCAGGACTCAATGGACTGCACTCTAGGGTTTTAAAGGAAGTGGCTGCAGAGGTAGAGGACCCATTTGAAATTTTTCACAACTCACTAAAGCCCGGGAGGGTACCAGCAGAATGGAAAACAGCCAATGTGACTTCTTTGTTCAAAAACGAGAAAGGCAGAAGGCAGGGAACTATGGACCAGTTAGTTTAACAGCTGTTATTGGCAAGATGCTAATAATCATTAGAGGAAAAAGCTAATCATTAAGGAAAGCTGAATATAATTAAACCTGGTCAACATGAAAGGTAAATCACATTTGTCAAATTCTTTGAGAATGTAACAGGGAGAGTTGATGGCTAGGAACCTCTAGATATAATGCATTTAGGTTTCCAAAAGGCATTTGACAAGGTGCCACGTAGGAGGCTGGTACATAAATTTGGAGGAAATGTGTTAGAATGGATTGAATGATTGGTATTGGTTTATTACTGTCACTTGTACAGAGGTACAGTGAAAAACTCGTCTTGCATACTGATTGTACAGGTCAATTCATTACACAGTGCGGTTACATTGAGTTAGTACAGAGTGCATTGAGGTAGTACAGGTAAAAACAATAACAGTACAGAGTAAAGTGGAACACAGCTACAGAGGAAGTGTAGTGCAGGTAGACAATAAGGTGCAAGGTCACATCAAGGTAGATTGTGACGTCAGGAGTCCATCTCAACGTATAAGGGAACCATTCACTAGTCTTATCACAGTGGGATAGAAGCTATCCTTGAGCCTGGTGGTATGTGCCCTCAGGCTGCTGTATCTTCTGCCTGATGGGAGAGAAGAGAGAATGACTCGGGTGGGTGGGGTCTTTGATTATGCTGGCTGCTTCACTGAAGCAGCGAGAGGTATAGACAGAGTCCATGGAGGGGAGGCTGGTTTCCATGACACGGTCTCTTTCAGACTGGAAGAAGGTAACTAGTGGAGTACCACAGAGATCAGTTCTTGGCCCACAATTGTTCACTATTTACGTTAACGATTTTGAGGAAAGAACAGTATGTAAGATTTCCAAATTTGCCGATGATACAAAAATAAGTGGAAGGGCAGGTTGTGATAATGATACTGTGATTCTGCAGTGGGATATAGATAGATTGAGTGAATGGCAAAAGACTGGCAAATTGAGTTTAATGTGGGGAAATGCGAGGTCGTGCATTTCAGTAAGGGAAACCAAAAGGGAGGTTATTATCTAAATGGAGAGAGACTACAAACAAATGAAGTACAGAGGGGTCAGATAAGAAGGGACAGATAAGTCCCCGGGGCCTGACGGAATATTCCCCAGGCTACTTCGTGAGGCGAGGGAGGAGATTGCTGAACCATTGGTTAGGATCTTTGAGTCCTCATTGGCCACGGGGATGGTACTGGAGGATTGGAGGGTGGTGAATGTTGTCCCCTATTCAAAAAAAAGTAGTAGGGATAGTCCAGGGAATTACAGACCAGTGAGCCTTATAAGCTGTTAGAAAGGATTCTAAGAGGTAGGATCTAAGAGCATTTAGAGAATCATGGACTGATTAGGGACAGCCAGCATGGCTTTGTAAAGGGAAGATCTTGCCTCACAAGCCTGATAGGGTTCTTTGAGAAGGTGACCAGGAAGATTGATGAGGGTAGTGCAGTGGATGTGGTCTACGTGGATTTTAGTAAGGCGTTTGACAAGGTTCCACATGGTAGGCTTCTTCAGAAGGTCAGAGGCCAAGGGATCCAGGGAGGCTTGGCAGTGTGGATTCAGAATTGGCTTGCCTGTAGAAAGCAGAGGGTTGTGGTGGAGGGAGTGTATTCGGATTGGAGGGCTGTGACTGGTGGTGTCCCACAGGGATCGGGTCTGGGACCTCTACTTTTTGGTGGAAGGGTGGGTTAGCAAGTTTGCGGATGACACAAAGGCCGGTAGTGTTGTGGATGGTGTGGAGGGCTGTTGAAGCTTACAGAGGGATATTGATAGGATGCAGAGCTGGGCTGACAAGTGGCAAATGGAGTTCAATCCAGAGAAGTGTGAGGTAGTACACTTTGAAAGGACAAACTCCAAGGCGGAGTACAAGGTAAATGGCAGGATTCTGGGCAGTATAGAGGAGCAGACGGATCTGGGGGTTCTTCTCCGCAGATCACTGAAAGTCACCTCACAGGTAGCTAGGGTAGTTAAGAAAGCTTATGGGATGTTAGCTTTCATAAGTTGTGGGATCGAGTTTAAGAGCTGCGAAGTAATGATGCTCTGGTTAGGCCACACTTAGAGCACTGTGTCCAGTTCTGGTCACCTTATTATAGGAAGGATGTGGAGGTGTTGGAAAGGGTGCAGAGGAGATTTACCAGGATGCTGCCTGGATTAGAGAGTATGGATTATGAGGAGAGACTAAAGGAGCTAGGGCTTTACTCTGGAGAGAAGGAGGATGAGGGGAGACATGATAGAGGTGTACAAAATATTAAGAGGAATAGATAGAGTGGACAGCCGGCACCTCTTTCCCAGGTCACCAATGCTCAAAACAAGAGGACATGGCTTTAAAGTAAAGGGTGGGAAGTTCAAGGGAGATGTCCGAGGGAGGTCTTTCACCCAGAGAGTGGTTGGTGCATGGAATGCGCTGCCTGGGGTGGTGGTGGAGACTGATACGTTGGTCAAGTTCAAGAGATTGTTAGATAAGCATATGGAGGAATTTAAGATAGAGGGATATGTGGGAGGAAGGGGTTAGATAGTCTTAGGTGTGGTTTGAAGGGCGGCACAACATGGTGGGCCGAAGGGCCTGTATTGTGCTGTATTGTTCTATGGTTCTATGGTCAAGGTGTTCTAGTGCATGAATCACAAAAAGCGAGCAGAGGGGTCCAACAAGTAGTTGAGTAGGCAAAAGGCATTTTGGCCTTCATTGCAACGGGGTTGGAGTTAAAAGAAGGGAGCTTTTTGTTGTCGTTGTACAGGGTGTTAGTGAGGTCTCACCTGGAGTACCGTGTACAGTTTTGATCCCCTTACCTTAAAAAAAAGAGACAGCAACATTGTAGGGAGTACAGTGGAGATTCACCGGACTATTTCCCGAGATGAGGGGGTTGTCCTATCAAAAAGACTAAATAGTTTGGTTCTGTATTCTTTGGAGTTTAGGGATGACCTTATTCAGACATATAAGATCCTAAGAGGGGTTGACAGGTTAGATGTAGGGATGCTTTCACCAGTGGGAGAGTCTCATATAAGGGGACATAACTACAAGGGAAGGGGGGCTGGCCATTTAAAACTGAGGTACATCAAAATTTCTTCTCACGGATGGTGGTGAATCTCTGGAATTCTCTGCCCTGGCAGGTGGTGGAAGGTGGAATATTGGAAGTATTTAAAGTGGAGGTGGATAAATATTTGATAGTTCTAGGAATAGAGGGGTATGGAGAAATGGCACAGAAGAGGAGTTGAGGCCAGCATAGATCAGCCATGAATATATTAAATGTTGGGACAGGTTTGAAGGGGCTGATTGCCTCTCCTATTTTCTTCTGTTCTTCCAACCTCCTGGAAAGGATGATAATGCTAGTTTTTTTAATTATTCTGCTCATGGATTGACGTGCACGGAGTCACAATCTGGAGCTATATAGTAATGGCAGGTTTGGACTTGTGAGGATAAGGATTAAGGTTTTTGCAGCAGTTTGCAAATGAACCTTTTACCAGAAACGCTTTCCATTGAGTTGAAGAGCTTTTACTGCAGTGTCCGTCCAATAATCAAAGCAACAGTCGCCACCTGAAGGTGATGCACTGCAAAAGCAGGTCAGCTCACATCTGGAATTAGGAGCACATTGAAAACTTTCCGTGGTCAATACTAATCTTTATTTATTTAATTTTGAGTCCTTCACCAGTCACTGATTGGAACTGTGGCATTTTAAAGTTTTTGCATAATGGATGACGGCCTTTCTTATAACTGATGCCAGAGCAACTGACGTTGTTGTTGAAGAGAAAGTTCAGCAAGTTTGAGCTTGGTATGGATTTTTGCATGAGGTTGTCTCTTTTGAAAAGATGCATAGATTTAATTGATAAGAACTGCCATGTTCACTTTCTTTTAGTCAGCAAAACTGGCTACATCTGAGTCAAATTATAGGTTGCGTTGCACTCTAGATAAAGAGAGACCATGTGGTAAGACCATAAAATACCTCACATAAATAACTTTTTGGGGAGAAAACTATATACCAATATTTCAAGACTAAAAAACATGGCAGTAATGTATTAGGAGTATGGCCCATCCTTGTGGAGCAGTGCATCTACGTTAACTGGGTAAATTATAGAACTGGCTTGTGAAATCGATATGAACAAACCAAACCACTGTAGGCTTCACTAGCAACACCAACACCTTTTGGCAACTAAACAGTATATCATTGCCCGAAAGTCTAGAAGCAGACAGTTGAAGATGCCCTTCTGTCATCTTGGTTTCTCAGCTTAAAGCAATCCTGTAACTGAGGTAATGGTGCAGCAGTTAGCACTGCTGCCTCACAGCTCCAGGGACCCAGGTTCGATCCCGACTTCAGCTGCTGTCTGTGTGGAGTTTGCATGTTCTCCCTTTGATTGGGCGTATTTCCACCAGGTGCTCTGGTTTCCTCCCAAAAATGTGCTGGTAGGTTAATTGTCTGTGGTTAAATTATGCCTTAGTGTAGGTAAATGTCAAAGAAAACAAAGAGGGGTGGGGGGATGTGAATGTGAATAAGTTGCAAAGCTACAGAGGAGTGGGACTCATGGGCTTGCTTTGTGGGAGGTTGGCATGAACCACGAAGTAATAAGCCTCCTGTAATAAGCAAGCAAGACACTGCAATCTCCGGTAATGCTGGTCTCAGATGTCACTATTTTCTCTGGTCATCAATGCAGAGCTAGGCTTTACATTCCTGCCAAAGACGTTGATTACCATACAAGGAGCCTGAAATAGAAGTATTACGTTCATTGTCGGTTAACATTCTCCTGGGTAAGGCAGGTGGAGTGGATCCTTTACATGGCCATTTCTTCAGCATCAAAATGAAAAATTACTTCTTCATTCCTAGGATATGAGAGCCATCAACAAGGCCAGTATTCATTGCCCAGCCTAACCACCCTTCAGATGATGGTGGTAAGCTGCCTTCTGGATTTCTTGCAAGGCGCTCCTAGAGTGCTGGTGGGGAGCGAGTTCCAGGACTTTGAAGGAATGACAATGCGTTTCCAAGTCAGGGTGGGTGTATAACATAAAAGGGAACCTGCATAGGTGGAGTTCCCATTCACCTGCTGCCCTAAAGCCGCTAAGACAAGTTCCTCAATGAGGAAGAATATCAGTGTTCAATAAAATGGTGGAATTATAATCTCCAGATGTACCTGCTTCACATCATAACGCAGCGTTTATTTAGTTAAAGACCACATTGATATGTTGAATAACACCCCAAGGTAGCTCATAGACCAGACGATGCCTTTGAGTCCTGTCCAATGTTCCTATCAAGTGTGCTGACAAACTAACTAATCTAGGAATTTCTGCCAATCAAAATAGTGATATAAAAGGACATCTATATGTACATATTAATAATAAATGGACATTTTAATAATAGAAAACTGAAACCACAGAGGCAGTGAGGTGCAGTTTGTTAGATTGTTGTTTAAGAGGAATATTTTTCCACCAGCAGTATTTCTGGGTAAGACAGAAAGTTCAAAGATGCATCCTCTACCTTTGTAATTACTGAAAAATTAATCATATAAAAGGTAAGAGTAAAGTTCGTTTACTGCAACGTCAAAAGTCTTGAATCACAATAATGAGACTTCCAGAGTCAGTGTCAATGGTCATGGTTCAAACCTAGATCACTCCACAGATGGAAGAGCAAGGTCTGTCTCTGAATGAGCGTGGAAATCCCTATTTCCTTCTGGAAAGATGGGTGGCAGGTCAGAAGATTGGACAGAATACAAGAAACAGCAATGAATGACGGAAAGAACAATAAGGAAGGAGGAAAAAATTAGAGTATGTGATAAAGAGAGCCAGAAACATAAAAACAGAATGTAAGAGTTTCTGCAGATATTTAAAAAAGAGAAGAATTAACAAAGTGAACATTGGTCTTATAGAAAGTGATTGTAGGGAATTAATGCAAAAAACAAATTGCTGGAAGAGCTCAGTGGGTCAAGTTGCATCTGTGTTTGTGTCCTGAGGCAGGTCTCGAACCAAAATGTCGACACATCCTTTTTGCCTCCACAGGTGCTGCTTGACCTGCTGGGTTCTTTCAGCGGTTTGTTTTTAGCTCCAGAGTCCAGCATCTGCAGTCTTTTATTTTCTCTCTCTAGGGAACTAATAACGGAAAACAATGAGATGGCAGATGAGTCAAACGAGTATTTTGCAACATTCTTCACCAGAGAGAATACAGGTGGTCCGTCAGAAAAAGCTGTAATCGGATGGGAAGGATAAACTCAGGAAAATTACAGTCATCAAGGACGTGGAAGCAAATTGTTGAAGTTGGGAGCTGACGTTTCTGTATCCTGATAGATGTCACGCGAGGATCTTAAAAGAAGTGGCCAGTGAAATAGTCGGTGCGTTTGTGGTAATTTTCCAAAATTCCCTAGATTTGGGAAAGATTCCATGAGACTAGGAAATAGCATCTTGGAGACACAAGAGACTGCAGGTGCTGGAATCTGGAGCAACGCACAAAAGGCTGGAGGAACTCAGTGGGTCAGGCAGCATCTGTGGACAGAAATGGACAAACGATGTTTCGGGTCGAGACCCTTGGAAAGATGGAGGGGAGATGGCCAGTAATAAAAAGGGGTGGAGCAAGAGCTGGCAGGTGATAGATGGAGCCAGGTGAGGGAGGTGATAGGCATATAGGGGAGGGGAGAAGCTGGGAGGTGATCGGTGGAGGTGACAAAGGGCTGAAGATGATGGAGTTTGACAGGAGAGGAAGGTGGAGCATGGGATAAAGGGAGGTGGGGAGGGCAGATGGGAACAGTGGGGGAGGAGAACGAGTGGGAGGAGTGTGTGGGAGATGGAAAGGGTGGAGGAGGGGAAAGAGAGATGGTGATGGGGCTGGGGTGAGTGTAGGAAGAACTATATAGATCAGGAAAATAACATAATTTAACTCCTTTATACAGGAAATATGAACCTGGACAACAGGAAAGTACAGGACAATCACCTATAAAATAATTCACAGGAAAAGAAGTTAGAAACTATTATTTAAGGTGACACAGCAAGAGACTTATAAATATTGAAGGTAATCAGGCAAAGTCAACATGGTTTTGTGAAAGGTTTGTTTGACCAATTCCTTGGAGTTCCTTGAAGAAGTAGCGTGAGCTGTGGATCAAGGGGAGCCAGAGGATGTGTACTATATTTAAATTTCTATAAGGTGCTGGAACAGAAGTTATTGAGGAAAGTCACAGCTCATGGTGTAGAAGGTAATGTACTGGCTTGGATGGAAGATTAATTGGCTAACAGGAAACGGAGAGTGGCTGGCAAGATATAATAATCTGTGTGCAGCAGGGATCAGTGCTGGCACCTCAGCTTTTACAGTTGATATAAATAACTCAGATGAAGGCATCGGAGGTATGGTTGCTAAATTTGCTAATGGCACAAAGACAAGTAGAAAAATAAGTTGTGATGAATAAATAAGGATACTACTATGGGGCATAGATGAGTGAGTGGGCAAAGATCTGGCAAATGGAGTACAATGTGGGGAACAGTGAAATTATCTGTTTTGACAGGATAAATGGGAAAGTACACAGTGAGAGATTGCAGAACCTTGAGCTGCAAAGGCATTTAGGTGTCCTAGTCCATGAACTGCAATAGGCTGGAATGCAGTTGCATATGTTATTAGGAAAGCTCACAGAATGTTAGTGTTTATTATGGGGAATTGAAGTCAAAAATATTGGATGATTGTGCTTCAGTTTGGAGTACTGTGTGCAGTTCTGATTGCCCCATTATAGGAAGGATGTGGAGGCTCTGGAGAGGGTGCGGAGGAGCTTCACCAGGATGCAGACTGGATTAGAAAGCATTAGCTCTCAAGAAAAGTTAGACAAACTTGGATTGTTTTCTCTGGAGCGTTGGAGGCTGAGGGGAGCCCTGACAGAGGTTTATAAAATTATGAGAGGCACAGATAGGGTGGATGAGTCTTTTTCTCAGGATAGAAATATCAAGACCAAAGAGGACATCTTTGTGTGGAGCTGCAGGAGATGGGCAAAGTCCTTACTGAATATTTCTCCTCTGTTTTTACCGTGGAGAAAGAGATAAAGACTTCAGAACTAGGAAAAATAAATAGGAAGGTCTCAGGGGATAGTCTGCATTACAGTAGAGGAGGCCTTGGATGTCTTAAAAGGTATGGAGGTCGACAGGTCTCCAGGTCCTAACCAGGTTTATCCGAAAACACTGGGAGGCTAGAGGAGGGATTGCGAGAGCCCTGGCTGAGATATTTGCATCGTCATTAGACAAAGGGAAAGTGCCAGTAGACTGGAGGGTAAGACAAGATAAGGTATCTTTTATAAGTCACATGTACATCAAAACACAGTGAAATACATCACTGAATGTTGTGCCTTTATTTAAGAAGGGTGGCAAAGAAAAACCTGGGAACTATAGGCCAGTAAGTTTAACATCTGTGGTAGGTAAGTTACTGGAGAGGATTTTGAGGGATAAAATATACGTTCATCTGGAAAGACATGGGTTGATTAGGGGTAGTCAGCATGGCTTTGTGCATGGAAGATCATGTCTTATGAATTTTTTGATGAGGTGACCAAGAAAGTTGATGAGGGCAGGGCGGCAGACATGGTTTATATGGACTTCAGTAAGGCATTTGATAAGGTTCCACATGGGAGGCTGCTCTGGTTAGATTGCATGGAATTCAGGGAGAGCTGGCTAATTGGATACACAAGTGGCTTGATGGTAGAAAGCAGAGAGCAGTGGTAGAAGGTTGTTTCTTGGACTGGAGGCCTGTGACTAGTGGTGTGCCTCAGGGGTCAGTGCTGGGCCCATTGTTTGTCATCTATATCAACAATTCAGAAAAGAATGTACAAGGCATGGTTAGTAAGATTGCAGATGACACTAAAATGGGTGATATCATGGACAATGAAGAAGGTTATCAAAAATTACAGAGGGATCATGATCAGCTGAGTAAGTGGGCCAAGGAATGGCAAATGGAGTTTAGTTCGGATAAGTGCGAGCTGTTGCGTTTTGGAAAGTCAAATCCAGGTAGGACTTTCACAATGAATGCCAGGGCCCTGAGGAATGTTGGAGAACAGAGGGACCTTGGAGTATAAGTACATAGTTCACTGAAAGTGGAGTCACAGGTAGACAGGGTGGCAAAGAAGGCTTTTGGCAAACTGGCTTTTGTAAGTCAGGGCATGAGAGTAAAAGCTGGGAGGTCATGTTGCAGTTGTACAGGACGCTGGTGAGGCCGCACCTTGAGTATTGTGTTCAGTTTTGGTTGCCCTGCTATAGGAAAGATGTTATTAAACTGGAAAGAGTGCAGAAAAGATTTACGAGGATGCTGCCAGGACTTGAGGGACTGAGTTATAGGGAGAGGTTGGACAGGCTAGGACTTTATTCCTTAGAGCGTAGGAGACTGAGAGGTGATCTTATAGAGCTGTACAAAATCATGAGGGGCATAGATAAGGTGAATGCACTCAGTCTTTTTCCCAGAGTTGAGGCATCAAGAACTAGAGGGCATAGGTTTAAGGTGAGAGAGGAAAGATTTAAGAGGAACTCGGGGGGCAACTTTTTTTTTTACACAAAGGGTGGTATCCATGTGGAACGAGCTGCCAGAGGAAGTGGTTGAGGCAGGTACAATAACAAGTTATAAACGACACTTGGACAGGTACATGGATAAGAAAGGTTTAGAAGGTTATGGGCCAAACGCTGGCAAATGGGACTAGCTTGGATGGGGCATCTTGGTCGGCATGGACCAGTTGGGCTGAAGGGCCTGTTTCTGTGCTGTATGACTCTAAATATTGGAGGACATAGCTTGAAGATGAGAGGGGGAAAGGCGAAAGGAGATGTGCAGGGAAGGTGTTGGGAATGCGCTCCCAGGGCAGTGATAGAAGCAGATCTGGATCATGTGCAGGCAGATGGGTTTGGTTTAATTTGTCATCACGGTCAGCACAGACATGGTGGGCCGAAGGTCCTGAACTTGTGCTGAACTGTTCTATACACAGCATTGCTGAGACCACACCTGGAGTTCAATGCCTTTTGGTCACCGAATTTAAGGAAGGGTGTTAACACATCGGAAATAGTTCAGAGAAGGTTTGCCATACTAAAACCTGAAGTGGGCAGATTGCCTTAAGAAGAAAGGTTGTGTGGGCTAGGCTTGTATCCGCTTAGAAAAGTGAGTTATACTTGTTTGAAACATACAATGCTGAGGATCCTTGATAGGATGGATGTGGAGAGGATGTTTTCTCTTGTGGGAGAATTCAGAACTGTGGTTACTATTTAATAATGAGGTCACCCATTCAAGACAGAGCTGAGGGGAATCATTATCTATTGTCATTTTTTTCAACTCTGCTTCCAATGCTTTTTGAATATTTTTAAAGCAAAGATAGATACAGACTTGACAAGCAAGTGGGTGAAAGGTTGCTAGGGTAGACAGCAATGGGGATTTGAGTTTACAATCAGATCAGCCTTGATATTATTGAACACAGACTAGACTTCAGGCATTCGGTTCTGATGCATCCTGCTCTGATGCAAATATTCTCGTATGCTTGGCACTCTGAAGCCTTTACACAGCTGAAATTGTCTCTAGATTACATGAACATCCTCCAGAAACAGAGTTGAATAAAGAGGGAAGGATGTTTAGGAATTACTATTGGACAGTTTGGTGGGTAAACACATACATGGTTTCCCTCTGCCATTTAAATGGAAGGGTTTGATCAGTTCGGCATGTTAGAGAAATGTGAAAGGTGCTTTTTGGCAGCAGGGTTTTCTAGCTATCATTTATGGATGAAATTCATCTTCAACTCTAATAGGAGAAGTTTGAACTCCTCCCTCTGAATCAGAAGGCTTAAATCCCACTCCAGGATTTTGGCTGCTGCTCCTGTGCAGCGCTGAGGGAGTGCTGCCCTACAGAGGTGCAGCCTTTTGGATTATATTGAAGAGCAAGAGGAGTTGTCCTGGGCTGTTTTTAAATCTCTAAGAGATTATCGCATTGCAGTTATAGCAGTGCGTTGTGCACGAAACAAACTGCTCTGGTTCCTGCATTACTACAATGGGTATAGGCAGTCCCTGGATTATGTAAGACTTCCTTTCCTGAGAATTTTCCATGAGCTGATTTCTCCGGAAGAAGGAACGTCCATTTTCTATAGTAACCCATATTGTATCACTCTACATACATTCTATTATTCTTTCATTTCATCGAATATTCACCCTCGCATGACCTGTGTTTAAACTATATATTGTATATGTTAATAGATACCTCAAAACATTATTATTACCATCTTGAAAAATGCTTTAAGATAAGCTATCTTTATTAGTAACGTATGCATCGAAACACAGTGAAATGTGTCCTTTGTGTAGAGTGTTCTGGGGGCAGCCCGCAAGTGTCGCCACACTTCCAGCGCCAACATAGCATGCCCACAACTTCCTAACCCGTACGTCTTTGGAATGTGGGAGGAAACCGGAGCACCCGGAGGAAACCCACGCAGACACGAGGAGAACGTACAAGTTCCTTACAGACAGCGGCTGGAATTGGACCCGGGTTGCTGGCGCTGTAAGGTGTTACACTAACTGCTACACTACTGTAAAGAGGGAATTTGCGTAAATTCAGATTTCCATAAGTCAGGTCATCCGTAACCCAGGGTAACACTTTACACTTAATTAGCTGTTAAAGCACTTGGAATATCCTGAAAAAGATGTGTCAAGAGTTACATAAGTGCAAACTTTACGCAAAGTTTTCAGGGACTCAGATTTACAAGCAATGAACTCTTGCACCATCTTGTGGTTTACAATGGAAAAACAATAGAACCAAATCTAAAATGACAGCTATGGAACAGTGTTAACTCCTGTTATTAGTACACAATAGACAAACATATTGCAGTAGTGCCTTTTCTCATGCCCTTTATAGGATTGCCCAAGGCTGCCAGCAGCCAATGAAACAGCAAACTTGACGCACAAGTCATTGAGGCACCTGGAGTAACCAGTGGAAATAATTTGTGTAGTTCAATTATGTAATAGGTTCTGCTGCCACACATCAAGCAAGAAGAAAAAAGATATCTGCAGGAGACTTTTTTTTACTTGTTCTAACTTTAAGCTGGACTGACATACCAGTGCAGTACCGTGGGAATGTTGGACTGTCGTGGATGAAGTGTCTCAGATGAGAGATTAAGCTGAGACCTCAACTGTTTATTCAAGAGGCTGTGACAGATCTTGATGAAGAGGCTCTGGAGCCCTAATGTCATGGCTAATATTTACTGCTCACTGAGCATCACTAAAACAGACTGGCTGCTGACTGCAAACTGGGCCAAGTGTCAACAGTGAGGGCCAAGCCCCAACAGTGAGGGCCAAGCCCATGAAATGGCTGTACCTACCCAGTGCAGTTTCTGCAGCAGGAACTTGTGGTCAAGAACCAGACTGTTCATTAAGGACAGGCTCTGCAGTGACAACACAGCTTCCCCTGACATTTTGGGAGGGCCCAGAGAAAGTTCCACCCCCAACCCTGGTTAGACCACACTTGGAGTATTGTGTTCAGTTCCGGTCGCCTCATTATAGGAAGGATGTGAAAGCTTTAGAGAGGCTGCAGAGGAGAGTTACCAGAATGCTGCCTAGATTGGAGAGCATGTCTTATGAGGATAGGTTGAGCGAGCTAGGGCTTTTCTCTTTGGAGAGGAAAATGATGAGAGGTGACTTGATAGAGGTGTGCAAGATGATAAGAGGCATAGATCGAGTGGACAGTCAGAGACTTTTTCCCACGGCGAAAATGGCTAACGCAAGGGGGCATAATTTTAAGGTTATTGGAAGAAGGTATAAGGGGGACGTCAGGGGTAAGTTTTTTACACAGAGAGTGGTGGGTGTGTGAAACGCACTGCCAGCAGAGGTTGTGGGGGCAGATACATTAGGGACATTTAAGAGACTCTTAGATAGCCACATGAATGATAGAGAAATGGAGGGCTATGTGGGAGGGAAAGGTTAGATAGATCTTAGAGCAGGATAAAATGTTGGCACAACATTGTGGGCCAAAGGGCCTGTACTGTGCTGTAATGTTCTTTGTAACCCTGTCAGACACAATATATACCCAGCATTCAAAGATTATTAAAATCTAATGAAAGTATTGAAGTATACTTCATTATTAAAAACTTTAATAATAAAAGAATCTCTGAGAAAACATTTTAAAACTCTACATAGAACAGTACAGCTTGGGAATAGGCCCTTTGGCCCACATCTACGCCGACCACGATGCCAGTGTAAACTAATCCCAACTGCTGTCCATTCGCTGCCTGTTCACATGCCTGTCTAAATGCTTCTTAAGTATTTCTGTTGTATCTGCTTCACCACCTCCTCCGGCAGCGTGTTCCAGGCACCTACCATCCTCTCTGTAGAGAAACTTGCCTGTCAGATCTCCTTTAAACTCTCTAAACTTATCTTAGTAAGTTTACCTTAAGCTTACCTTAGTCCATTCCAGGCAGTCCCCTCCATTCAGGTTAATGGGGAAGATAGCCATGAGGAATCCAGCATTAAGACACATGCAGGGAAAGAACCGTGACCAGCTGCCCGCAAGTTTTGGATTTCTGAGTTTGATGGGGTGGCAAGAGACAGTTGTGTGGTGGGTGCGAGTGGAAAAATTGGTCAGGGCAGCTGCCAGTGACAGGTGTTGAGGGAGACAATCGTGGGAGAGGGTTGGGCAAATGGCTGTGGTAGTTGGGGGGGCGGCGGGGGAAGCAGTACTGTTTAACAGCGTTGTTAGGAGAGTTGTTGCCTCGTATCTCCTGTGATCCAGGTTCAATCCTGATTGCTGGTGCTGTCTGTAGAGTTTGTATGTTCTCTCTGTGATTATGTGGTTTATCCCCTGGATGTTCTGGTTCCGCCCACATCCCAAAGCCAGGCAGATTGGTAGGCTAATTGGCTATTGTCCTCTGTGTAGGTGAATGGCAGTGTGTAGGGGGAGTTGATGGGACTGGGATTAGTGTTGATAGGTGCTTAATGGTTGGCACGGACTCGGGGAGCCAAAGGGCCGGTTTATGTGCTGTATCACTCCATGATGTCAAACATCCCCAGTTATTTCTTTTTAAGGATTAAACATTGCCAAACAGAAAAGAAATTGACGCTTAAAGGATTAAAATATTCCAGGAAAGGTTCTAGGACAGCTGATAGATCTGGAAGTGGGTGCCGAATAAACAGAGATTTGGAAACCTCAGATGCTAAATAAAAACTGTCATTACTTTCACTGAATGGCTCTGTCCAATTGTTAGTGTCCACGCCAGGATCTCTTGCAGTGCAGAGAAAATAAGTAAGTAGTTTATTGAATGAGTAAGACACGCCAGGAAAATAATATGTATAATGTGTCTTATAATAGTCCCAAGTCACCTGCTCCTGAAATACTGGTGTGAATCCTTCCTCCTGGATGCCTTGACTCATTTATAAGTGGAAAGACAGACATTACTGAGAAGGAAAATAGGGGAACAGTGTTTTTGCAGCCTCCAACTCTCCCTACTCCTGCTGACAAATAACAGGAGCATTAGTAATTTCAATGCTTCTATTAATACCATACCGTTATTACTTTCCGGGTTTTTTAAAAATAGGTCAATAAAAATATTAATTAATGCCAGCAGGAGAATCCAAGCCCTTTTTTTTTGAAAAAGGGCAAGTTGCAAATATCACTCCGATAATTTTTTGGCTCTCTCTCTCTTCATGTAAAATCAAAATTCCAACCTGCTCCTTTCAGGCAGATATACAGCTTCCTTTAGCACAATTAGGAAAGAGAGTTTGACATACTGCAGGAGCCACCCCCTTCCTCCATTTGACATCCCCAGAGGCCATGAACCGATTGAGAGGCTTTTCACGTCATACAAAGGAATTGAATGAAAGGTCCATAGCTCCCTGAAAATGGCTGCACGGGTTGATTGGGTGGTAAAGAAGGCGTACGGCATGCTTGCCTTTATTAGTCGAGGCATTGAGTTCAAGAGTCAGGAAGTTATGTTGCAGCTTTATAAAACTCTGGTTGGGCCGCATCTGGAGTACTGCATTCAGTTCTGGTCACCCCATTGTAGGAAGGATGTGGAGGCTTTGGAGAGGGTGCAGAAGAGGTTTACCAGGATACTGCCTGGATAAGAGGACATGTGCTTATAAGGAGAGGTTGGACAAACTTGGGTTGTTTTCTCTGCAGTGGCGGAGGCTGAGGGGAGAACTGATAGAAGTTTATAAGATTACGAGAGGCACAGACAGAGCAGACAGCCAGCATCTTTTTCCCAGGGTCAAAATGTCTAATATTAGGGGGCATGGATTTAAGGTGAGAGGGGGTTAGTTCAGAGGAGATGTGTGGGGCAAATTTTTTTTTTAAACACAGAGTGGTGAGTGCCTGGAAATGCACTGCCACAGATGGTAGACAAATACAATAGAGGCATTTAAAAGGCTCTGGGCTAGGCCCATGAATTTGCAGAGAATGGAGGGATATGGACATTGTACAGGCAGAAGGGACTAGTTTAGTTGGGCATTTGATAACTAGTTTAATTAGTTCAGCACAACATCATGAGTCAAAGGGCCTGTTCCTGTGATATACTGTTCTATGTTTTATGTTTAAAAAAGCACTGGGTGAAAATGTTCAAAATCTGATTTGTCCAGTTAGGATAGGATCTAAACAAGTGACCAATTGATGAGTGTTCAGGTCATGGGCACTAAATAGATACTTCAGTTCTTCCAGTGCTGCAGGAGGTGGCTATAATTCCAGCCTCAATGCTATAGGGAGTACCTCCTCTGCACCAGATGTCCAAATGGAAAATAGACAAATCAAACAGGTGGTTAGAGTTACTCACATTGCTTTTCAACAACCACCAACAGGGATCACTTGCATTAACAAAGCAGTGCTAGGTATGTAATTTGGCCTGGTTTTGCACAATAAAGGCTCTGTCTTGAAGAGTCAATGTTGACACTGTCCTGTCAACCACTGAGTTGCATTGGGAACAGGACTTGGTTTTAATTTCTAGATTCTCTGAACTCATTGCCAAAGCTACGGCAACCAGGGACTCTCAATTACAGTGGGATCATTTCCCCTCCAGGATACACTGACTGAAGGGTGGCTACATAATGCAAATTGTGTGTGTAAGCATGAACATGTACGTACATCAGTGCAAACTCCAGTTGGCAAGGAATAACCCAATCAGTTCCATTCTGGCTGTGACTGCTGGGCTCAGCATTACACAAAATATGCTGAGACTGGGCATTGAACACCTTCTCAGGTGAAAGAGTGCCAGTTGGCCCCTCCTTATCTGAGGCTGGACTCAAGAGCTCATTGGTCATGGGTCCAGGGAGCAGCGAGAGTATTTGGGGGAGGGTGGGGGAAACAGGGAGGGGAGGCAGGAAGAGAGAACGAGTGTGTGAGTAGTGGAGGGAGGCTGGCAGTGTGTTGGGGAGGGTGACAGAAGGTTGGAGCAGCTGTGAGGGGAAAGGCTGTGATGATAGTAATATGGGGAGGAATTGGGAGGCTAGCAGAGAACTGGGGCCAAGGTTGGCACTGTGGAAGGAGGCAGTGAGAGGTGGGCAATGTGCTGCAGCAGATAGGAGTGGGAATCCAGCAGCAACTGTTGGGAGTGGGTAGGGTGGGGAATCTTCCAGGTGGGGGTGAAGACCCAAGGATGTAAGAAAGAATTTAACTCACCATGTCGGCTTCTTAGGACAGCCCTCTGGTTCTGAGGCCACATTGTCCCCAGAGTGCATCATGACATTGGTCCCTGTTCCCTTTCGGTCCTCCAAAGGCCATGTTACTCAGGGAATCACATCACCGTGGCAGCAACCAATCACTAGGGCGACCCGTTCTAAGGGATACCCAGTCAAAATTTACCAGGCAGCACAAAATGGTCACTATCTTATTTGATTTGTAAAAAATTTTTTTCCCAATTGTGGAACACAGAACAAAACAACATTGCGCAATTAGAAATATTTTTGTTTTAACAAAAATGGGTCTCGTACCAAAGGGACTTACAGCTTCAAAAGCAATCATAATTTCACAGCTGGGCGAGTATGATTATTGCTGTTAACTGGCAGTTGGTTGAACAGGATTTTGATCTTACCTGACCTATGTAAAGATAATGGGAGTCTTTAGAGAGACAAGCAAGCACATGACATTTTAAGTCTTCCATCCAGTAAATAATAAAAGGTAAAAAAAATAGCCTATGGAAAGCATTTTAAAATGTAATGCACTTGCAGAGCTGACCATCTGTTAAGTGGATCTTACGTTGGATGTGACTTCGTTTCAGGAGTCCCACTCTCCTATTCAAGATCTCCATTATCAACAATGCAGTCTCCAAAATCTCCTGCAGCTTATTCTTGTATCTCCTTACATTGCTCAACGTCAAACTTTTATCTGCTAATGTTCTTCATAAAGGGACCATGAATGTTTCCCAGGGTTAGATCCTCCTTTGGATACAAGTTGTTGTCAACAAGAGCTCCTCATGCATCAGCAGGCCTTTGTTTACGATTCAGCGTTACTGCTGCTTTTTGCCAGTGTGATAAGTTAAATGCTGCCTACACTTAAAGACTTAGAACCATAGAGTCATACAGCATGGAAACAGGCCCTTTGGCCCAATGGTCCATGCTGACCAAGATGCCCAGCTAAGCTGGTCCTATTTGCCTGCATTTGGCCCATTTCCCTCTGAACCGTTCCCATCCCTGTATCTGTCCAAGTGTCTTTTAAATGTTGTTAATGTACCTGCCTCAACCGCTTCCTCTGGCAGCTCGTTCCATATACTGACCACCCTTTGGGTGAAAAAGTTGCCCCTCAGGTTCCTATTAAATCCCTCCCCCTCTCACCCGATGGACTTTAGTTCTTGATTCCCCAACCCTGGGAAAAAGACTCTGTGCATTCACCTTATCTATGCTCCTCATGATTTTATACACCTCTATAAATCACCCCTCATTCTCCTATACTCCAGTGAATAAAGTCCCAGCCTGCTCAACCTCTCTCTATAACTCTCTCTATCCCTCGAGAATCTTTTTTGCAAACCTTCCAGTCCCAAATAACTAAGAAAAAAATTCAAATAATCCAGTCTGCATGTCACGTTGGGCAACCCCTCTGGAATCAAAATGAGTGATAGTTGAATCATCTTGGGTTTCATTGCAAATTATCTCACGAAACAAAATGTAGTACCTCCTTCATTAAAAGTCTTAGGGGAATCTGCATTATTTCTAATGGTCACTATAAAAAAATGAATGAATAATAATAGAGCAAATTGGATGTTGTGGCCACATTGGGCCATAGAGTTGTTGCAACAGTGTAGACCACGGTTCCCCTTATTTGCAGCCTGTATTGGCTCCCTTAGGGAAAACCCATGGGTAGAATATCAGGGAATACACTTTGCAAAATTCCACAAAGTCTTGCATTCATTTTCTGGATCTATAGCTTTCCTCAATTTACTACAGTGGTAAATAGGGAGGGCCACAGATCAGCACTGAGCCTTCAGAAGTTACAAGTGAGTCACAAGCGAGTCACAAGCTTCCCTGCAGTTGCACACAAAATTGTTTGAATTCCTTTGGAAAATCTGAGTTATTATTTTGCTGCATAGATTGAGGTCATTCAGACCAAAGTTTACCCAATTCTGATTATGTCAGTGTTTCAGACAATAAAATGGACTTGGAATGGTCTTTATTGCTTCTCCATTTTTGTTCTTATTGAAAGCATCCATTCAAACCTAGCTATCCATCAATAATTTCTTTTGCAATCAAACACTGGCAGTGCACTTGAAAACTCTGTGTTACTTTTGGGTGTGGATTGCGCAAACAGTATGTGCAGTTTGTTGTCTGAGTGTTCACTGAGGACACTGATTCAGCAGTGCAGTTTCTAAATTTGGTTAATCATGATGGGAAGCTCTGTGGCCAATCTTGCTTTTTTCCATACCTTCCTTTGTGAACTTTTGTGATTCAGCAAGGCTGCAGTAACAACAGTGGTCTGGAATCCTTCCAGGCTATGTGGTGTGAAAGGTGACTCAGAGGTTTACGAGCCAATCAGATGATCGGTGACCAATGATTCATGCCTTTCAAACTGTTGCTGGGCGACATGAGTGATGACTTTAAGCCTTCAGTGGATATAATTTTATAATACCAGCTTGAGAACCAGTCAAAACTGGAGAGTCCTAAATTTAACAATCCTGTAATGACATAGTAGCTGTAGTAAAATTCACTTTTCACCTAGACATAGAAAGCAGCAATTCAGCCCATCAAACCTATGTGAGAATTCCCATCAATCACATTCCTCCACTTATATCCCTGTGATCTATTCTTTCTCATGTACTCCTTTACATCCCCATTCTCCTGTACTGGTGACAATTTGCAATGGCCAGTTAACCGACCAATCAAGATGTCGGAGGAAACCGGAGCACCAGGAAGAATCCCACATAGCCACAAGGAGAACATGCAAACTCCACACAGACAGCACTGGAAGTCAGGATGGAAGCCAGGTTGATGGAGCTGTGAAGCAGCAGCAACTACCTGCAACTTCACTGTGCCACCTAACCTGGGAATCCTCAATGCAAACTCCAAGAAACCTATGAAGAATGTGTCCTGATGCCCAACAACAACTGCTGCCACACACATGGCACAGAGATTGTTGGGTATTTGTGGGCCACTTTCTTCAAAGTCATTAGGAACACTTTCTTTGCCACTAATCACAAATAATTCCGGATATACTTCTGATTGACTACCAGTTGGAAGCTGTTGGGATTGCCTTTGAAGATGTTACGTAAGATGCACATGGTGTTTGGTGGTTTTGGGTGAGGTACGCAGGGATAGGGGAACGGTGGTTAGCTAGTCACCCATTTCTCAGCTGATTAAAATCGGGTGAAGTAGAGGGTGTTAGAAATGACGAGCTTAATTGCCCACCACACTGCAGCCAGAGACTGCAACAGACAGACAGACAGCATTCCCATTTCAATTCAGGTGCAGATGAACCCATTTTAAAAGAGAGGGAAAGTGCAGAGGCAAAAACAAGATATTAAATTATCTTGCCACTAATTAGTTTGGATGAAGTACATTTAACAATAATTCCTAAACTGCGGAGAAATTTGCCTTTGTTCCCCAGAGCTAAATGCATGCTGAAGTACTTGTCATACTTTACACATTCAGTTGCATTGAACCCAATGTGGGTGAGCAGTACTGGAGGCTGATGCACACATAAGATATGTTTATTAGTCACATGTACATCAAAACACACAGTGAAATACATCTTTTGCGTAGAGTGTTCTGGGGGCAGCCCGCACGTGTCGCCACGCTTCCGGCGCCAACATAGCATGCCCACAACTTCCTAACCTGTACGTCTTTGGAATGTGGGAGGAAACCAGAGCACCCGGAGGAAACCCATGCAGAAACAGGGAGAACATACAAACTCCTTACAGACAGTGGCCGGAATTGAACCCAGGTCGCTGGCGCTGTAATAGCATTACACCAACTGCTACACTACCGTGCCTGCCTGCCACACACACTTAGAACAGGCCATCAAAACATGAATTTCTCTCTAACTTTTCTGGTGTGGCCAGGCGTATTGGCCAGAAACTGCATCTACCTGACTTTTGTTCAAACCCACCCTCAACATCTCGGTTATGTCCCATTATATTCATGAGTAATATTCAAACCAATAACCCTTCAGTTCTGGTGTATTCATTCTGTGGTCATTGTGTCCTTTTTACAGTGCAGATTCCCCTTTCAGTATTGAAGGTACAAGACGTCAGCGAAGATCAGAGTCCCCTGACTCGAAGAAACGGCGCATTCACAGGTGTGACTTTGAGGGCTGCAATAAAGTGTACACAAAAAGCTCTCACTTGAAAGCACATAGGAGGACACATACAGGTAGGAGGCTACAACAGCTTTACCTTTAATATTAAAGTGTTATAAATAGGAAGAGGGAGCACCAAAGCACAGAGCAAAAGATTCGGTTAGACTGCCAAAAAGTTTGAAAAATGGGTTGTCCCATTATAGGAAGGATGTGGAGACTTTGGGGAGGGTGCAGAAGAGGTTTACCAAGATGCTGCCTAGATTAGAGAGCATGTACTACGAGAGGAGGTTAGACAAACTTTGGTTGTTTTCTCTGGAGTGGCAGAGGCTGAGGGGAGACCTGATAGAGGTTTATGAGATTATGAGGGGCATAGATAGAGTAGACAGCCGGTATCTTTTTCCCAGAGGCGAAATGTCTAGTACTAGTGAGCATGCATTTAAGAGAGAGGGGGTAAGTTCAAAGAAGGTATGTGGAGCAAGTTTTTTCTTCTTACACAGAGAGTGATAGATGCCTGGGGAATGCGCTGCCTCAGATAGGAACGTGAATGTACAGAGAATGGAAGGATATGGTCTTGTGTAGGCAGATGATGCTAGCTTAGTTAGGCTTTTAATTACTAGTTTATTAGTTCGACATAACATCGTGGGCCGAAGGGCCTGTTCCTGTGCTGTGCTGTTCTATGGGGTTTTACAGGATTTAGCATGATCATAGAACTAATGTAACATAGTTATTACAGGCTGGTAGAACATTCAAAAATTCAGAGGACATAAAGGAAGGAAGAAGGGACTTTCTTCCAGTTATATGGCACCTTTTGCAACCTCAGGACATCCCAGAATGCTATCCAGCCAAAGTACTTCTGAAATGTGGTCACTGTTGTGTTGTGAGGCTGGTTTGGGTGGGATAGAACCATGGGAGGGTTTGACGATAGTGCCTGTAAGTTTACCACGGTATTGGTATGATGAACTTAATAATGAGCCAGCTTACATTTTTCCTAGATTAGGTGGGAAATCATGAGGAATAAAATAGCTGAATCTAAAGTGGACAGCTATGAGCAGTAAAAGAGGCAGAAATCAATGACTATAAAGATTACCTTTATACGTGTAACCACACAGAAGGAGCCATCCTGCCCATCAGCTCCATACTAGCATTCAGGGGAGTGATCCCATTGGTACCCTATTTCCTGCACCCCTGCAACATTCTCTCTCTCACACATGCCCATCAATTCCCTTTGGATTCTTTTTGTTTTGCCATTAACCTAGGGGTAATGTACAGTAGCCAATTAATCTACCAGCACATTTCTGAAAGTGGAAATGCACGCAGTTAAGGAAAGAACGTGCTAACTCTGTGCAGAAGCACCCAAGGTCAGGATCGAACCTAGCTGCCTGGAGCTTTGAGGAGCTTCACTGATTGCTGCACCGTCATGCCAGCCCTGATTAGATGTGGGGCTTGAAACTCCTAGAGGCAGAGTAATACAGCAGGGAAACAGACCCTTCGGCCCAACTCGTCCATGCTGACCGTGGGGCCCACCAAGCCAGAGACTGCAGATGCTGGAAATCTGGAGCAACACACAAAATGCGGGAGGAACACAGCAGGTCAGGCAGCACCTATGAACGGAAATAAACAGTTGACATTTCAGGTCAAGACCCTTCATGAGGACTGGAAAGAAAGAGGGGAGATGGCCGGTATAAAAAGGTGGAGGGAAGGGGTGGAGCAAGAGCTGGCGGGTGATAGGTGGATCCAGGTGAGGGGGGGGTGATAGGCAGGTGAGGGGGGGGGGGGTAGTGGGATCGATGCAAGAAGCTGGGAGGTGATAGGTGGTAGTGACAAAGGGCTGAAGAAGACGGCGTCTGATAGGAGAGGACCATGGGATAAAGGAGGTGAGGAGAAGAACCGGAGGGAGGGATGTGTGGGTGATGGGCAGATTGAGAGGGCAGGGGAAGGGAAATAGATGGGGTGATGGGAGCCAGTGGGATAAGGGGAAAAATAGGGGGGATAGAGGGCAGTGATTACCTGAAGTTAGAGAATTGGTTGAAGACTACCAAGGCGGAGTGCAATGTGCTGCTCCAGTAATCTGTGTCAAGCCTCAACTTGGCAGTAGAGGTGGCCGTGGACAGACATGTCACTGTGGAAATGGGAAGCGGAATTAAAATGGCTGGCCACCGGGAGATCCCGGCTGGTACAGCGGATGGAGCGGAGATGTTTGACGAAGCAGTCGCCCAATCTGCGTCGGGCCTCACCGATGTAGAGGAGGCCGTGCCGGGAGCACCGAATGCAATAAATGACCCCAATGGATTCACGTGTGAAGGACTGCCTCAGCTGGAAGGACTGTTTAGGGCCCTGAATGGTGGTGAGGGAGGAGGTGTAGGGGCGGGTGTGACACTAAGCGTGGTTGCAGGGATCAGTGCCTGGCAAGGGATCGGCGGGGAAGGACGCGCAGACAAGGAAGTCACAGAGAGAGCAATCCCTGCGGAAAGCAGGGAGGGGAGGGAAAGACGTGCCTGGCGGTGGGATCCCATTGGAGATGGCGGAAGTTGTGGAGAATGATATGTTGGATGCGTAGGCTCGTGAGGTGGTAGGTGAGGACAAGGGGAACTCTATCCCTGTTATGTCAGGGGAAGAATGGGGTGAGGGCAGATGTATGGGAAATAGAAGGGATACAGGTGAGCGCTGCATCGATAGCAGTGGGTGGGGGGAAATCCCCATTTTCTGAAAAAAGAGAACATCTTGGATGTCCTGGAGTGGACAGCCACATCACGAGAACAGATGTGGCAGAGATGGAGAAACTGACAGAAGGGAATTGCATCTTCTAGTCCCATTTGCCCACATTTGGCCCGTATCGCTCTAATCCCCTCCTATCCACGTACTTAGCCAAATGTCTTTTGAATGTCGTTATTACATCAGAGAGACCTGGTTGCCTCTGATATCAGAGAGGGAACCAGGTCCAATTAAGGGAGCAATGATTAGACAGTGATGAAGATAGGACTAACTGCTCTTAGTATACACATGGCAGGAGTATCATGTAGGATAGCGTGGCAAGGATAGATTCCTTCATTTCCAAGGAGGTGACTATGCAGAGTTGGAAGAAATTGCTGTTTCTGGGAGGTGAACTAATCACTTAAGCAAAAAAACGAACAGTGAGCCTTAAGAAAGGACATGGAGGTCAAGAAAGATAATGTACCAAACACAGAGTCTGTCATTTGCAAATCTGGCTTTGATGCTCTTGTAAGATCAGACTCAAATATGGAGTATTGGCAGTGGAGAGAGGAGACAAAGGAGTAGAAAGAATTGAAATGTGAAAGAGATGATTGTTGCAGATTAGACAAGTGGTCTCAGAATGGACATTTTAAAGAGAGAGTTATTTTGCTGGCCATAAAAGGAAGAGATGGTATCTATGGAGATTAAGCCATTAGTGTTATCTAGCAGGGACCTGTGAAGGTAAAAAAAATATACATTACAGGCAATCAGGAACTGGACCTCATGGAAGAGAAGACTCGAGGGACAGCCAAGAAACCACAAGATGATAGTGGATCGGGTCTAGAAATAGCTGAGACACCTTTTGACAGAAGTCACATGGTGGATGGTCCGATCTCTGTGCCACATGCTCCTGGAGGTGGGGTTTAGAAGAAATGAGCAATTGGGGTTTTTGAAGACTGAAAATAGAAGCATTGGCCTGATCCTGGAACACTGACTGATGAGTCACTCTCAGTAGTGGTTGTTATGTTCCACAGAGTGAAGAATCTTTTGTGGCTGTGGCAGATGCTTGTGCTCTTCATAGCTTTTGCATCATCCTCTACACATTCTCTCCATTCCAGAAGCGGAGCCAAGAATCTCTGGTCCATTGCAAGTTTTTCTTGTTCAATGCAGTTCCACCCCAATACCAGCAAACCCAGCGCATTAGTTCATGGGATTTTAGGCCCAAATTGTGCTCAGTAGAACTAGAATTTCTATGGTTCTTTACATGGTTTTAAAAACATTGTACTGGATGCAAACATTGGCCATAATAAGCTGGCCATGCCCCAGAGTGAATTAATCACCACTGAGCTACTAATCACACTTGACGTGGCTTTTCAAGCAGGTTTCAATAATTATTACTTGATGCCACAACACGAAAGTGTTTTGCATGTTTTTTTTGACCTTACTGAACTAGCTACCGTGCCAACCTAACTCAAAAATAATTGTGTATATTTTCTAAAAGTCTTTTCAGTAACTTTTAATCAAGCTACTGTGATTTTAAAATGTTTATATTTTGAGATTAACCCATTTTCAGCTGAATTAACCTTTAACGAATTCTCACCTTTAAATACATTCGGACCTATTGTTTTGAAAAGAAAACACATAGTAAGTTGTGGCCCTGGATCGTGACAGATCGTGTATTCAATGGGAGAATCAAAGGGAAAAAAATGCACTAACTTTACAAAAGGGCACAACTGGAGCCTAAATTTCCAACCGCACACAAAGTGGAAACTCATTCGTATACCTATCACCAAATCTAGTCTTACAGCTCGGTTAATATAAACAGAAAATACTCAGCATGTCAGGCAGCATTTGTGGAGAGAATGAGAGTTAACATTTATGACTTGAAGCATCCTGTTCTGACAGAATGCTACTGACCTGAAACTTTCTCCAGAGTTGTTGCTTGACCTGCTCAGTACTTTCTTTGATGTTTTAAAATGTTTTCAGTATTTTTTTGTAAAAGGCCAGCATTAATAATGAAGGAACAGCAGATGGTGCTGTTGCTTCATTGCTGATTGTAGCAACACTCTGGCAAACTACCTCACCACTGCTCAGGTTAACCTAAATTAAGGCTGAAGAAATACAGTCTAAACATCAAATGTTTTGTAAAAAAATTGTTGCCCGTTTGTGAAAACTAAGCACTTTCAAACCCATTGTTGAAGAAATGTTTAACGTTTAGGATGAGTTACTTAAGCAACATTCACTGGATCACTTGCATTTCATTTTAATTCAGGTGCATACACAGATTACACTTATCACCTTTATGCTTGCTGATGATCTCTAGTCAAGCAATATCTTAATGTTAAAATTGTTTATTTCAAACCCTTTTATCATTTTGCCACTTCCCATCTCTGTTGGTTCCTCCTTCCCATCTCTTCTGAGACCCCAGCACACCTTTCAGTTCTGGCCTCTTTTTTCTTCCCCAAATTTTAAATGTCTTCACAATTGTCATTCATGCCTTCAGCTGCCCTAGATCTTGAATATCCCAATGTAACTTCCTACCTTTGCTTTGTCCTTGAAGAACTTCCTTGAACTTCACCTCTTTATCCAAACATTCGGTCATCTGCCCCCATATCTCCTCATGGGACGGACAAGGTATCAAATTTTATTTGAGAAAGCTCTCATGAAGTGCCTTCAGATATTTTTGCCACATTAAGTACACTGCTGGAAATGAAGCTGCTGTTGTTTGTGGAATCTACGCAAAGATCAGTGTTTAACTCTAGTAAAGCAATGGGCTGAATCTTACCTGCTTCCCCAAACCTACCTGGTCTGGATGTGGAGGTCCCATCTCATTCACCCAAGGTCCCAGCAGCATGGCCATGAGTGGCAGCAGAGCACTGAGGAAGTCGCACCCCCCCGCCCCCAAAAGTCCACTGACACCTTTGATGGTCAACAACACCTCACTCCAGCTATGCCAGCTTTTAAATGATTCTGAATATTTCAGACATCCAGAAAAAAATAATTAATTTTTAAATGTTAAAATAATATTTTAAGATACCAGTAAAAACATTCATACATAATTTAAAAAATTAAACAAAACTGAAATAAATTAAAGGGAAATTTTCCTTCACTTTCCTCCTAACCTGACTCAGGATACAAGTGCTGAATCCCTAGCATAAACAGTGTTGAATCTTAGGAGGAATAAGCTGTTCTCCTGGACGCCAATAGGGGCCAAAGTGAGAGAGTGTGTTAAAATATACAGCACCCAACATCATTAAGTTCGAGATATACATGTTTGATATGCTTGATGTATGTCCAGGACACACTGCTGTTTAAACATTTCCACGGGTTAAGAGATGTCTGTGCATAAATATACTTTGTGTGTGGTGCTAAAACGTGATTTTTTTTGGAATTAATTAAGTCCTGTTCATGCAAAAACTATAGCCCATGTTAAACGAAGTTTTGCAAAAAAAAAATCTGCTACAGATGTACACAGTGGATGAATGGAGAGATACCAATGATACAGAGAAGATTCAGTCATGGGGCAACATTGTGTTCGCTAAGATGGGAGAATGGTCAGGGCACAGTGGTTGATTGGGAATTAGAAAATCAGTTGGTTGACTTATGCCTTACAACGAGTTCTTCCTGGATTATCAATCCTATTGCCAAGACACTCAAGAACAAGCTCAGTGAAATAACTTACAAGAATCAAACCGGCTAAACGATCCTTCATTGTAGCTAGTTACTAGGTAAAAAATTAGAACGGAAATGCGAATGATAAATTAGCATCCAGATTTCCTCTCAAATGTTATCTTTCCCAAAGCTGCAGCAAGGAAGTGTGATGTTCCAATATTGCGTATTTCCAATTATTGTGGCCTCTAATATACATTGCATTTTATATTCAGTGAGTAGCCGGCACAAGCCTCCAGACTCTCCAGAAATCAAAGGTTAATTTTCAGGATATGATTATAAATGTGGAATCTCACAGGTTCTATTAAAACAAAGTGCATTTTTATAACTCTCTTTGAGCACTTGATTTTTAGTTACAACAACACTAGAGGCAGAGGAAAAGAATAAAAAATTGACTGATCTTAAGAATTGTTCCATCGGGTAACAAGGATAGATAAGTCACCGGGGCCAGACGGGATATATCCAAGGTTATTCCGGGAAGCAAGGGAAGAGATTGCTGAGCCTTTGGCGATGATCTTTGCGTCCTCACTGGCCACAGGAATAGTGCCAGATGATTGGAGAGTGGCAAATGTTGTTTCTTTGTTCAAGAAAGGGAGTAGGGACAATCCTGGGAATTACAGACCAGTGAGTCTTACTTCAGTGGTGGGCAAATTACTGGAGAAGATTCTTAGAGACAGGATTTATGGGCATTTGGAGAAGCATAAGCTGATTTGGGACAGTCAGCATGGCTTTGTGAGGGACAGGTCGTGCCTCACGAGCCTGATTGAATTCTTTGAGGATGTGACAAAGCACACTGATGAAGGTAGAGCAGTGGATGTGGTGTACATGGAATTTAGTAAGGCGTTTGATAAGGTTCCTCATGGAAGGCTCATTCAGAAAGTCAGGAGGCATGGGATCCAGGGAAACTTGGCTGTGTGGATTCAGAATTGGCTCACCCATAGAAGACAGAGGATGGTGGTAGATGGAGTGTATTCTGCCTGGAGGTTGGTGACCAGGGATGTGTTCTGGGACCGCTGCTCTTTGTGATTTTTATTAATGACTTGGATAAGGATGTGGAAGGGTAGGTTAGTAAGTTTGCTGATGACACAAAGGTTGGTGGTGTTGTGGATAGTGTAGAAGGTTGCTGTAAGTTACAACAGGACATCAATAGGATGCAGAGCTGGGCTGAGAAGTGGCAGATGGAGTTCAACCCGGAAAAATGTGTGAAGTGACACACTTTGGAAAATCGAATCTGAAGGCAGAATACAAGGTTAATAGCAGGACTCTTTGCAGTGTGGAGGAACAGAGGGATCTTGGGGTCCACGTCCATAGATCCCTCAAGGTTGCTGCGCAGGTTGATAGGGTTGTTAAGAGGCATATGGTGTGTTGGCCTTCATTAGACGGGGTATTGAGTTCAAGAGCCACAAGGTAATGTTGCAGCTCTATAGAACTGTGGTTAGACCACACTTGGAGTATTGTGTTCAGTTCTAGTCGCCTCATTATGGGGAGGATGTGGAAGCTTTAGAGAGGGTGCAGAAGAGATTTACCAGGATGCTGCCTGGATTAGAGACATGTCTTGTGAGGATAGGTTGAGTGAGCTAGGGCTTTTCTCTTTGGGGAGAAGGAGGATGAGAGGTGACTTGATAGGGGTGTACAAGATGATAAGAGGCATAGATCGAGTGGACAGTCAGAGACCTTTTCCCAGGGTGAAAATGGCTAACAGGAGGGGGCATAATTTTAAGGTGACTAGAGGAAGGTACAGGGGGGATGTCAGAGGTAAGTTTATTTTTACACAGTAGTGGGTGCGTGGAACGCACTGCCAGTAGATGTTGTGGGGGCAGATACATTAGGGATATTTAAGAGACTCTTAGATAACCACATGAATGATAGAACAATGTAGAGCTATGTGGGAGGGAAGGGTTAGAGCAGGATAAAATGTCAGCATAACATCGTGAGCCGAAGGGCCTGTGCTGTGCTGTAATGTTCTATGTTCTGAGGAACCTGCTTTCCAATTGGTCCCGTCATGTCCAATTCATAGGAGACTGCAGGAGACCAATGGCAAGAGTTTGTGGGCAGGGCATTTGAAGGAAGGAAGCCAGCAGTACATCCAATCAGATTAGCAATCCCTGCAGGTGTCTGTTACACTGTCTCTGACACACACCGGGAACCCATTATCCAATAACATGTGCAACTATATTTTTAAAACTCTTAATAAAAGATACTTAGCGACGTGCTCAAATGGACTATTGAACAGACACTTCCCAGGGTCAGAATTTTTGATTTTGATTCCTCTTTCAAGTGGTTCCAGCATAGTTCCAGTGTACAAGTTGTCAAAGTGTTTTCAAGGTGGTCTGCAAATACTTCAGCTGAAAACTGCCAGCTGAAATCACACTGAGGAAGTATCAAGGACAGGAATTAGATCCTTTCCTCAGAGGTTAGTTTGTTGCCTTCAAAACATTAATCCAGTTAGCATGTTGAAAAGTAATGGCTGTGGTATGCCTTAATCTGACTGTGGCGGCTCTGCCAGATAGTGTCTGGAGTTCTCTATCCGCAATAGCTAAGTTCAAAGAAGGTCACCACAACTGGCTGGTGGTTTAAAGGCCCATATCAGGCTTTTGCAACACTCCAAACTTCTATGGCGTTTTGAATGAGGAACACAGATCGAATTATCTGGACATAGTGTTGGTATTGGTTTATTATTGTCACTTGTACCAAGGTACAGTGAAAAACTTGTCTTGCATACCGATCGTACAGGTCAATTCATTACACAGTGCAGTTACATTGAGTTAGTACAGAGTGCATTGAGGTAGTACAGGTAAAAACAATAACAGTACAGAGTAAAGTGTCACAGCTACAGAGAAAGTGCAGTGCAATAAGGTGCAAGGTCACAACAAGGTAGATCGTGAGGTCAGAGTCCATCTCATCGTATAAGGGAACCGTTCAATAGTCTTATCACAGTGGGATAGAAGCTGTCCTTAAGTCTGGTGGTACGTGCCCTCAGACTCCTGTATATTCTACCTGATGGAAGAGGAGAGAAGAGAGAATGACCCGGGTGGGTGGGGTCTTTGATTATGCTGGCTGCTTCGCCCAGGCAGCGAGAGGTAAAGACAGAGTCCAAGGAGGGGAGGATCTATTAATGATCAGATAACTTCCTCTACGTTCCCTGAGAGATTGGATAAGGAAAAATACAGACCTCTGCCCACCTCCCACATGCCCCAATCAGGCAACACAATGGTGCAGCTAGTAGGGACGCTGCCTCACAGCTTCAGTGACCCAGGTTCAATCCTGACTTTGGGTGCTATCTATGTGGAGTTGGCCCGTTCTCTCCGTGGCCACGTGCATTTCCTCCAGGTGCTCCAGTTTCCTCCCACATCCCAAAGAAAAGCGGGTTGGTGGGTTAATTGGCCAGTGTAATGTGTGAAGAATAAAATGGAATTAGTGTTGTATCAGCGTAAATTGGTGTCTGATGGGCAGCACCGAGTCCATTGGCTAAAGTCCTGTTTTTTCATTTTTGTTTTTTAATCTTTTTATTGAATTTCAAATCAATATACATAACATTAATAATTATACATATGATGCGAAGAGATCAGAATAACAATAATAACAGTTAATTTATACTCACAAGGAGTAAAATATGTAATCTGGACCTCCCGCTCTCTTGCTAAGTGAAGATGATACAGAAAAAAAAAGAAATTGAAAAGAAATTTGATTATATGAAAAGGAAACCGCCTAATCAAAAAAAAAGTATAATAATAAACGAAAGCAAACCAAAAACTTCAAAACAAAAACTGGACTGATATTCCTTCGGTTAAAAAAACATTATTATGTCGTCAGCTCCTCTATATTCAAAGGTTATTGAAAGGGATTTGAAAAAGGTCTGCTCATATCGTATGGAAGTATTGAATAAATGGACTCCAAACTTCCTCAAATTTAAGCGAAGGATCAACAGTACCACTCCTAATTTTTTCTAAGTTTAAACATGTTACAGTTTGAGAAAACCATTGAAATGTAGTAGGGGGTATAGCGTCCTTCCATTTAAATAGAATGGATCTCTTGGCCATTAATGTAACAAAAGCAATCATACGACAAGCAGAAGCAGATAGATGGCCAGTAAAGGCCTGTTTCTGTGCCATATGGCTAAATTCCTCCGCATAATAGGGAATTGGGGTCTTCCACAGCCATCCAAGCAGGCAGATTTGTCCACAGTTCATCATCTCATCTGAAATATTGGACCTTGATAGTGTTGTACTCTTAGAAACTGAATCAGTAAAGGTTTACAATACAGCCGTCAAAAAGAGCAACCCAACCCAATCCCACCTTCCTGCACTTTACTCTGTAGCTCTGACACTTTACTCTGTACTGTTATTGTTTTTACCTGTACTACATCAATGCACTCTGTACTAACCCAATGTAACTGCACTGTGTAATGAATTGACCTGTATGATCGGTATGCAAGACAAGTTTTTCACTGTACCTCAGTACAAGTGACAATAATAAATCAATATCAATACTTGAAGGTCACAGCCCCTCACCTGCTCATTGAAGTTCTTTTTGTACATGATTAGGGTGTCAGACTTCCAGTCAGTGAGCTCCAGACCTCTACCACCCTCTCATCTCTCCTATCGCTTCATATCTGTGCTCTGTTTTTAGACACCTTACCTAAGGTAGCCAATTAACCTACCAACCAGTGCCTCTTTGGGATGTGGTAGGAGATCCACACAGTCACAGGGAGAAGGTGCAAACTTCACACAGTCACGAATGGTTAGGATTGAATCTTAGTCACTGGAGCTGTGAGACAGCAGCTCAACAGCTCAAACCACAGTGCCACTCAATTAAGTCTCCCTTAAGCCTCCACTGTTCCAACGAAAGCAATCCTAATTGATCTAATTTTTCATCACAGCTCAATTTTCTAGACATGGCAACATCTTTGTGTCTCCTCTGCACCCTCTCCACTGCAATCATATTTCATAGAGTCATACAGCACAGAAACAGGCCCTTTGGCCCACCAAGTTTACACCAACCATTAATTTACACTAATGTAACGCTACTGTAGTACTCTATGATTACAGTGCCAGCGACCCGGGTTCAATTCCTGCTGCTGTCTGTAAGGAGTCTGTACGTTCTCCCCATGACTGAGTGGGTTTCCTCTGGGTGCTCCGGTTTCCTCCCACATTCCACAGACGTACGGGTTAGGAAGCTGTGGGCTGCTATGTTGGCGCCGGAAGCGTGGCTGCGCTTGCGGGCTGCCCCAGAACACTCTACGCAAAAGATGCATTTCAAAGATATCTCATCTTATTATTCACCCCACATTCCCATCGACCCTCCACAGATTCTACCACTACCCTCAGCTTCACATTAGGAGCAATTTACAGTGGCCGATTGCAGGTCCTCTCCAGGATATAAACGCCTGACTTATGTACCGCCTGACTTATGTACCGCCTGTACATACGAGCGAAAGTATGGGAGACCGACAGGGATGGATTCATCAGCTGCTGCAGGGCTGCAGGCATCTTCTGCTGGGTGGGAACGGGTCACTTCCACGTGCCTTCTCTCCCCATAACCACACCTACCACCCCGAGTCTCAACAGTCGGGGGCTGGGTGGAGCCAAGCAGAGCCGGGACCGCTGAGCAGACTCGCTCAGTCAGCGAGGCCGGCTGGCGGCCGCTTTCCCCGTGCCCGGTCGCTCTCCTGTCGCAGCCGTTGGTGTGATCCTCTCCCACATTCTGTCGTTGACCATTTCCAACTTAAGAACAGTTCGGGTTACAAACTGTTCTCAGGAACAGAACTCCGTCAGAACCTGGGGACCACCGCCTAACCTACCGACCTGCGAGTCTTGGACGCGTAGGAAGAAACTGGATCACCTGGGGGAAATGTACACGGTCAAAGGGAGAACGTGCAAACTCCACACAAACAGCACCAGGGTTCAGAATCACAGTTGTGAAGCAACAGCTCTACTTGCTGCACCAGTGCGGCATCAAACTGCCTCCTCCGTCCTGAACAGTAGACAGTGGTCAAGACATGGTCTAAGCACTACTTCGTCCTGTACTGCAGCACCAGCCTTTTATCAATATTCACTATCTAATCACTACTCCAATTATAAAGCAACGTTAATTAAAATAAGATGTATTTTAATATGCAACTCCTAGATTGGCAGATCACTAATTTTCTCATTTGTGGTTCCAGAAATAATTTGCATTTTAAATCTCCAAATTACCCATGACAATTTTATTTCTGGTATGGAAGCTGATGTCTTAAAGGAACCACAAGCTTTAATGGACAGAAGAAAAAGTAATTGAGCAATAATTTCAATTGCAGCAGGACACTGGGTTCCTTGTAACTTACATTAATCCTTTTTACGCAGTCACATGGCATCGGAACAGGCCCTTCGGCCCACATGCCTGTGACAGCCATCAAGTACCTATCCACACTAATCACATTTCCAGCACCTGGCCCATAGCCTTCAAGGGCTTCAATTGCTCATCTAAATATTTCTTACATGTTTTGAGAGTACCTACTGCCAGCACCCCTTCAGACACCCTCTGTGCCGGAGATTTAGAACAAAAGTTTAAAAGGAAGCAGATTAATGAGCCTTATTTGTTGTGTGTGCTGGACTTCGTTGGACCATTGTATTTTTGGTGAACTGAGCCTTGATGTACAATCATACTTTAGTAATTTATAAAGCGCTGTGCACGTCTCTTTCGTTAGAACAGAGCCTCCAAAGCTCTGTTTGCTGACTGGAGTGGGACTTGAATTCAGAAATGTTTTGGCTCAAGAAACAAAAGGATAGCCAAAATCTCACACCAAGGGAGACAGTGGGGTTTATCTCATCAGACTAAACTCTTAATTGCAACCACACAGCAGAGGCAGAAATTTTCAACTCTGCCTGCAGGCTGTAATGTACTGACAGCTTGGCACGGTGGTGTTACTCTGTATACGAAGCAGAAGGTTGCAGGTGTCAACTCTATTCTAGATCTCAAGCACAAAACCTGACATGTAGCATAGTGCAGACAAGTATCACATTATCAAAGAGCCTCTTCTTAAAATGTAATGTGTAGGCACTAAAGACAGAGTGGGAAGGAAAGGATTGCTATGTGTTTGGCTAATATCCTCAGTCATTTGTGTATCTCAAGTGGCTTGGATGCTTCCCATAACTAGTCATCTTATTTCAGACTACTTCACAACACATAATTAGTTTTGAGAGATGAAAGGTTCAGGGGGAACATTAGGGGGAACTTCTTCACTCAGAGAGTGGGGGAGTGTGGAACGAGCTGCCATCTGACGTGGTAAGCGCGGCCTCAATCTTAAGTTTTAAGAATAAATTGGATAGATACATGGATGGGAGAGGTCTGGAGGGTTATGGACTGGGTGCAGGTCAACGGGACTAGCAGGATAAAGTTTCGGCACAGACTAGAAGGGCCGAATGGCCTGTTTTCTGTGCTGTAGTGTTCTATGGTTCTGTGGATATAAGATGATTTATGAATGTCATGGATTCTTGGAGAGGTACTGCAATGAAAACAGCTCCTTCAGCCCATCAAATCCACACTGATCATCAACGACCCATTTGCACTAATCCTACATTAATCCCACTTTTTATTCTTTCCACATCCTCATCAATTTCTCCCTGATTCTACCAGTCATCAACACCTACACACCAGGGGCAATTTACAATGGCCAATGCACCCGCACGTCTTTGGGACGTGAGAGGAAACCGGAGCACCTGGAGGAAACCTAACACCATCACAGGGAAAGCATGCAAACTCCACATTGGACAGCACTCGGGTTCAGGATTGAACCTGAGTCACTGGCACGATGAGGTAGCTCTTGTTTTTTTTCAGTAAAACTTCTTACTCCAAGGGAGTCTTGCCCCAACTCAAATTTAGGATAAATCTATCCATCATCACTAATGGAAAACCCATCTCTTGAGTACAGCTCACTTGCATTTTACCACCTACTCCTTCGCCTTGTATAATACTTTTATTGCAATAAAATGGAGTTCCCCAAGCAAGAGGAACAAGTCTACAAAATGCACTAACTGCAGTTGTGAAGGAAGGACAGGATTAAGAGACTCAGCCACACAAGAGGGAGGAAACATGTTATGGGTCAGTGCAGTACAAAGGATTAGACAAGCTCATTTCTCTGCCATTGTGTTTGTTGCTATAGCTGCTGTTGCTGTGATGATTTTAACCTCTCCAGTATTGCTTTACATTAAGGAATGCCTTAAATGAGGTTCATACAGTGGAGAGTTTCACAGACAACATTAAATGTGAAAATGTATTAACCTTGGAAGGAAAGGCAGCAAACTGTTGGGAACCAGTGACTGAAACTCTCTGTTTTATTACAAAAAGGAACAATTTTTGCCCCCAGAATGTTTAGAGACCAAAGTCTGTTAAATGTTCAGGTGGGACTGAAAAACTCCCACAGCAGACCCAGAGATCATCACCCCGAGTGTTTACACCACCTGCATCGTGAGATCCAGTTACGGTCAACAACTCTCACCTCCCCTGTCATCCAAAGTGCACCTTTATCTTTCCAAATCTAACTAAATGATTGCACAAACCAGTGAAAATAACACCATTATTGTGCAAATAGAAATACCCCAAAACATCTCACAGAAGGGTAACCAACATCTGACTCCTAAATGCTTAAGATGACCTTAGGGCAAAAAGACACACATTTGTCCAGCCCCTTTCACACCTTTTGTAGGGTATCTGAATGTGCTTACTGCCAGAGAGGTACACTTGAGGTGTGGTTATAATGTGGGAAGCCTAGCAGCTGATTCTAAGACGCTCCGTAAAACCTGCTTGCTAGACCAAACCTTTGGTCATCCATTCTAAATTCTCTGTGCGGCTTAGCATAATTCTTGTTTGTGAAGCATCGAGAGGATTATGTTTCATTAAAGTTGCCATTTAAATGGAAGTTGTTGTTAAAGTTATTTTAAGGAACAACTTAGAGAGCAGGGAATGTTTAAGGAAAGACCTAGGCAGCTGAAGATGTGGCTGCCAATAGAGTCAGAGAGTCATACAGCACGGAAACAGGCCCTTCAGCCCAACTAGTCCATGCCGACCAAGATTCCCATCTAAGTGGGTCCCATTTGCCTGTGTTTGGCCCATATCCCTCTAAACTTTTTCTACCCATGTACCTTTTAAGTATTGATGTACCTACCTCAACCAGTTCCTCTGGCAACTGGTTTCATATACTGACCACCTTCTGGGTGAAAAAGTTGCCCCTTGGGTTCCTATTAAATCTCTCCCCTCTCACCTTAAACTTATGCCCTCTATTTCTCAATTCTCCAACCCTGGGAAAAAGACTGTGTGCATTGACCCTGTCTATGCCCCTCATGATTTTATACACCTCTATAAGATCATCCCTCATCCCTTACTCCAGTGAAAAAAGTCCCAACCTGCTCAACCTCTCTCCATAACTCAGTCCCTCAAGTCCCAGCAACATCCTCGTAAATCTCCTCTGCACTCTTTCCAGCATAATGGCATCTTTCCTGCAGCAGGGTGACCAAAACTGAACACAATATTCCAAATGCAGCCTCACCAATGATGAAAATTGGGGAATAAGTATAAGAATGTAGAAGCAGGAAAGGGCCACTCAGTCCCTCAACCCTGCCCTACCATTCCATAGGATCATGGCTTATCTGCTCTAGCTCTTATTCTCTCTGTGCCAGTTCCCCATAGATCTCCACTTTAAGTAACTCCAATGATCTGGGCTCCACAATCCTCTGGGATAGAGAATTCCAGAGATGCACTACCCTCTGCAAGAGAAAGTCCCCATGTACCTCAGTTTTAGGTGACTGTCCCTTCTCTTGTAACCATGTGGCCTTGTTCAAGACTCCCATCAGTGGAAACATTCGACATCAACCTGGTTATCCCCCCCACCGCTCTCCCCAAGGATCTTATATGTCTCAATAAGATCACTCTTCATTTTTCTAAACTCCAACCAATTCCAATGGTGAAACTTTTCTCTGTGTCATAACTATTGAAAAATTAACCAAGGCCACATGATTCTTCCTTTCCTTACAGACCGAAACATCACCCCAACACAAGACTTAACGTCAATCCATGAAACCAATTTATTTATATAAACATTTTGAACATTACTTTGTTTAATGTACAACGGCACAATATCCACCAAGAGCTATGGGACACAATAGTTATGAAACTTCAAATTAATATTTAATAGGCACACTTTTGCAAACCAGACCACCCTTCCGGTTTACAGAACCATGCTTCTGTTGATCAGTGTTAAGCATGATTGTATTGCAGACCACCAGCTCACTTTGGTAGGTAGCCCCCTCCAAACAGAATACAGAGGACATAATTTTAAGGTGACTGGAGGAAGGTATAAGGGGGATGTCAGAGATAAGTTTTTTTTTCCACACAGAGAGCGGTGGGTGCATGGAATGCATTGCCGGCAGAGGTTGTGGGGGCAGATACATTAGGGACATTTAAGAGACTCTTAGATAGCCACATGAATGTTAGAGAAATGGAGGGCTATGTGGGAGGGAAGGGTTAGATAGATATTAGAGCAGGATAAAATGTCGGCACAACATCGTGGGCCAAAGGGCCTGTACTGTGCTGTAATGTTCTATGTAATACCAGCAAACATTTGGAACAGGAACTATCCCCAAACTATACAATGCATTGATGTCACTGGCACTGAATTTCACTTGAGTTGCTTTAATGGGAATATGTTACTCCATTGCATATACACAGAGGATGAACTTTAATCCCAGCTCAACAAAGAGTTGAACTGTGACAGTGCATATCCTGCCTCTCCCTGGTTATGACTGCAGCTCTTGCATCTGTCAGCTCAGTATAACGTTCATCTAAACCATCTACAGAAAGCAACACCTAGCAGATCACCACTGAATCTTCATCTCCAACCCTTCTCAAAACCTGTGCAGCATTGCACAAGAGAGTAGGTAGATAGGATCATTGCTACCGTTGATACAAAGATAAGTGGGGGGAGGGGGAGGAGTTATGAGGAGGATGCGAAGAGTCTGCCAAAGACGACGAGCAGGTTGAGGAAAGAATGTGGCTAATGGAGTATAACAGAGAAATCTAGGGTTGTCCTCTTCAGTAGGAAGAATAGAAAAACAAAATAGTGGGAGCCTGTTGCAGAATGGTGGTCAGAGACAATATGGAGTATATATATAGACAACTTCTGTTGCATTGACACAGGGTGCTGGTGAGACCATTGAAGGCAGTACAAAGAAGATTCCCTGGAATTAGTTTCAGGAACAAAGGGTTTACATGGAGTGATAAGCAGACTTCTACTCAAAGAGAGGTATCCTTATTGAAACATTAAGATTCTAAGGGGCTCGGCAGAGAGATGGTTTTCTCTGGTGGGGTACATCTAAAATTTAGAGGCATAGTCTGAGGGTAAGGGGTTCCCCTCTAAAACAGAGATGAGAAGAAATTTCTTCCCTTAAAGAGTTATGGATCTTTAGAATTCTCTTCCCAGAGAGCTGTAGAGGCAGAGTCACTAAGTACATTCAAGGGTGAGATAGAATCATTTCTGGACTACAAGGGTGTCAAGGATTACAAGTCAAGAAAACAGACACAAAAGTTGACCTGAGGACAAAATCAGATCAGCTATGGTCTTATTGAACGGGGGAATGGGACTTGAGGGGTCACATGATTTCCTGTTTCTCATTTTAATCAGGAAATTACCATTAATTTCAACTCACAACATCTTTTACACTTATTTTCAGGTGAAAAACCATACAAATGCACGTGGGAAGGCTGCACGTGGAAATTTGCCCGTTCAGACGAGCTGACGAGGCACTATCGCAAGCACACAGGGGTGAAACCCTTCAAGTGCGCAGACTGTGACCGTAGTTTCTCTCGCTCAGATCACCTGGCACTGCATCGTAGGAGACACATGCTTGTTTAAAAGTGTTTTGAAGAACAGTGGGGAAATCAGAGCAGGCTCTCTTCCAGACCCCAGGATTCAGCTGGGCTGAATTATCAAAGTGGACATCTCTAATTGTCCAACAGAAGAAACAAATAAAAGTGAAGAGCACTCTAATCTTTCCTGATGCTGACAGTCAAAACTTACCGTCAGTGATTTGGTAATTTAGGTTATGTTCGCTTGGCCTGTCTTTACTGTCCATGGATTTTCATGAGTTGGTGCATTTTTTTTACATAGTTCTCAGATTTTAAATCAGTTTATCTTTACTACAGTTCTTCAACTATTGGATGAACCCATAACAACAGGCTGGTATTTAGTGCAAAATGATAGTTCAGAATATAACTGAACCTGTTGCTTTCATTTCAATTTGTTTTCAAAGTTCCAAGACTTCTGCCTCATTTGAAAAATGGAAAGAAAACAAATGACAAAAGACTTGCTGATATTTTCTTCTACCACATATGTATGCCACAAAAGTCAGTGAACAATGGATAAGACAACCCTCAAATGAATTCATTTAGACATCGGTAGCAGTATTAAGGATCACGATGTCTTGGTTATTATTCTGTAGCAGAATTAATCAAACCCCTCCTCTAGTTGAAGAATTATTTGACTGTAGTGATCTCTACTAGGTTACATACATAATTTGCAGATTGATAGAGGCAGTACGGCTTCAGTGTCTTGCACACCAACGCACGCTATAACTTGGTGTTATATTTTATGAGGATTCTATCACCAGGGAATGTGCATTTCTCACAGGAACCACTTTGCTCCTGTTTTACATTAATTTATCTAGGGTTTGTTTCATATAATGCTAAAGAAATGTATTAAGTAATCATCAGTTGTGCAAATTAGCAACATTTTGGGGGGGAGGGGGAGGTCCAAGGTCAATGGTTCTTTGAACTATTAATTCAGTAAGTAGTCCATTAGTTTCTTTCTTATATTTTCAATCACCCTCGATGGACTACCATAAATACCTGAAGCCTTATATCTTGTTAATTGTTTCTCAATTGGAAAATACCATGCACCATAACCTTGTCACTAAAATACAAATATTAAGTTGGCCCAATAACATTTAAAAGCAACTTTAACCGTTAAGTGCAGTGTTATATTTACATCCAAGAAAAATAGTGGATAACATCATGTAACAAAATCTACAATTCAAGCCTTTGCTGTGATGGGAATTTCATTAACACCAGTATTAGGGAAGTGCTTGTGTGAGGTTTAATGTACCACCAGAACATCTTTCACATCTGACATTTGAATCAAGCAAAGTGGCAAATTTCCTCATCAAATGCTCACCAGCACCGTCCACAAGATCGTGTGATATTCGATGTGAACTGCGAAGTGAAAGTAGGAAAAGTTTCTGCAGATGTCCTGCCGAAGTCATGAAAAAGAAATGAATCCACAAGTAACTATTGCCTCAGACTATTGGTGAAGTTGTTGCTACCGTTCTACTGGGGAATAGCCATTACTATGAAGTATATGGTGCAATGCATTACTGTGAAAATCAGAATTGTCAGGGAAATGTTATAAGCAACAAAGAAATTAAATTCCACTTTGCTGGGTTTCAAATACAGCAAATAATGTTCCAGGTGTACAATAACTCTATGTGATCACTGTCTTAATCCTTCACAGTTAAACTCACCACACCCTTGGGGAAATCACACAAGTCTTCTATGAGTGTTTATCCATATTTTCTTAACAGGTTCAAAAATACTTTCTTAAAAAATATATTATAATTACAATAGATGACAGTTCATTCCACTCATCTGCTATAAGACAGCAATATATCTAGGAAAAGAAATTTAATCTAAAGTGAAAAAGAACTAATATACAGCTCCGAGCTGTCCATGTTGATATTTGAAGCCTGCCAGTAGCATCTTCTAACCTGATTAATGTGACATTATATCATATGAAGGAGGAGAAGTAGAGACAAGGGCGTCCTCCTGATTATGCTGATTTCTTTTTGTCTTTACAATGAGACAATATGTTTGTACAAATGTGAAATTGGAATACCAATAGTGCAGAATTCATACTTATATTGCACCAACTCTCAATATTGTTGGAAGTATTAAACCCCTTCCCTAAATACTGGGCAGTATTCCTCAAGAAAGAAAGTTGTATCCTTCATGATAAACTCCATGAACAAATACAAAGAGACATTACTCGCAACATTTTGGTTCTATCACTCCAAATTCTATAGGTTTCCTGTCACAACACCCATTCCATGTATGTCAATTAAATATTTATGTTAGTAAAGCTGTAAACCTAGAAATCAGATCTCCTGTTGTTGTTTAGTTAAGTATGGTATTAAAGCAAAGTGTTGGAATGGATTGAAGCACAAAAATGATTGTTTCCTGCTCATCATTCTGCATCAGTCAAGGAATTCAGCCGGGTTCTTCCCAGTGCAAGTCATGCTTGTGAGTTTGGTGTGACTTTATCATCAGATGTGCATCTTAACAATGTCATACTCTGTGTAAAGAAATCCTTTGGAGCTTTGCTGGGAGTGTTTAGACCACACCATCCTGGAAGTAACAGTTGTTGCTAACTTCCAACACAAAAATGTTTCACAGCACATTGCTGAGAGCCCATTAAAACAGGTCTCATACTTTCTATTCTTGGGGCCCCCTCGACCCAACAATATTACTTTCCTACCCACCTCTAGCCATCCATACTCAATAAGATTGGACCACCTCCTTGATTCCCTGAACCCACATCTAACCTTCCCCAAGACCCAGATCCTGATCACTGGCCCATCCCAGTCACCACCTCAAACCACTCCCCATCCCATACTCCAGATACTTACCTCATCATAGACTCACCCACTGAGGCACCGAAGACCATCATCCCTTTCCCTCCATCCCAATCCTGGCCCGTACAGTGTTAATTTGCAGAAAGGAGTGATGCCCATTCAACGAAGGCCTTGAGAACTACAGTGTTGGGTAATGGCACATAATGCCCAATGCCTGGGTTGGTGCACTATAATATCCAGCCTTAAGCATTAGAACGCAGAACAGTAAAGCACAGGAACAGGCCCTTCGGCCCACGATGTCTGTGCTGAATTTTATTGAATAAGCATCAATATCAAATCTGAACTCACTAATGGAACAAACATTTCTGCTATAACTGTGAATCTGGTAAAGCAAAAATAAACTCGGGGAAAAATTCAGCCTCTGTCATGGGCACAAAAATTCAACCTGATGAAGCATGCGCTTTGAACACCACATCTGAAATTCGGCTCTGTTGAAGTCATTAGAGTTGCATTTGAGAAGCAGAGTTCAATACACTTACCTCACACCATGTGCTTAGTGTAAACAACAGAGGATGGATTTTTATCCCAAAGGGTTAAAGTTGCACCTTAAGGTCTCCATCAAGGTCTGATTTCTTGAAGGATACTGTCCTTAAAATTACCAGCTCATTTTGAAGCCACAGAGACACACAATGTCTTGCACTTTGAATTAGTCTCGGATAATAAAATGATTTATACAGGGATTAACATCCAAAACTCTCAAAAATAAACATTCTGATATTTTACTGTAGTCGTTGGGACATCTATTTTAAATATAATGTATTATATGTGAGAGTTCAAAGTATTTTGAGAGTCATAGTTTTACATAGGCTGTAAATAGTTTGGGGTGGGAAAATAAATTGGGAGGTGTTTTAGTCCTAAACTCCACCTGGTGAATTTTGCAAATGAAAAATATGAATTAGCCAATTTATGAAAAGGTGGATTTATCCTGCAATAGTTTTTAAACCCCAGTGTTTTCTTCTTTAAAAAAAATAAATCCAATTTTTGAATCTTCTGAAGAAGATATTTTTCCTGGTCTTTGTACACTATTTAGTTCAGGCAATAAGTATGTGACATGTTTACTAACATATATGTAAGTGTTGTTCTTGTATTTATGTACAATGTATGTATTGTAAATATATTCAGAGCTTTTCATCTTACTGTAAAATGATGGTATCCCCAAAAGTGTAAAGGGAGTCTCTGTAATGAAATTGTGTGGGAGAATGTTATGTTTTGCCCTCGTCTCTTCTGAAAGACTTAAATGAAGTGTTTAATTTTCCATGTGTCCCAAAACTTCCCCGTCAGTGCTTCGCGTTTCTGTATCCAACTTTCATATGAGCTGAGCTGTGAATTGAAGAATTATAGTACTCATTTTAAACGTATGCATTTGTAATTACCCGAATTATGAATGGAGGCATGAAGATTAAATAAAGTTGCTTTTGTATGTAACAAATCAGTTAACTCTTGAAAGATTACAGGAGTGTTGAAAATGTGTGCTGAATTAAACATGCATGTACAATTTGGAAGCACTTTGAATGTTCAACTGACAAAGGACAAAAGCAAGCTAAGTGTTTAAATGTATTTTACTTGTTTGTTCCAACAGGGAGAATAACTAACGAGCAACCTGCTCTTTAAATGGTATATGCTGGTGAAGGATAATATATTGTTTCTGGAGGAGGGATTTTAAAAAAAAGCTTTTAAAGGTTTGGGCATGACAGAAGGGTGTGCATCTCACATCCAGCAGGCATTTCATTTTCTTGTTCCATTTATGGCAAAGGGCAAGCCTTTTCTGCATCAACAGTATCCTGCATAATGCAAATCTCCAATGTACTTAAATTAAGGTAATCAATTCTAATAATTCATGGAATAATAGACACCATCCCAGAAGACAAAGTTACTGGAATGATTTATGAGCATCATCCAAACAAGGCTGTACTCCTGAAATCACTCCTAGATATCTACAGTTCTACAAAAAACAGGCACACAGAATTTCATTTGTGTATTCAGTGTTGAGTGTGCTCTTCTGTTTGCTGTGGATACCAATGGAATGTTGACTCTGCATTTTGTATCTGATCCATAATCACATTTAAATATTTGCATTTATAAAATGTCTTTAATAATATCCCATTGTTTGTATATATAACACAAACAATAGTTTGTCAAAAATTTGCTCAGAAGGTAATTGCAGGAAATGAGATATTCTGGCTAGTATGACTATTGACAATGTTTATTTGCTAAGCTAAGTTCTAATTAATTTATGCATGTGTAATACCAACAATCTGTGGCCAGCTAAGAGCATTCAGACATGAAGGAAAGTGTTTACATAACTTATTTCACAACCTCAGGATGCTCCAAGGAACTTTTGAATCCTTTTAAGTTGTTTTGAAGATTAGTCAAAGGGCCAGAAGGTGCTGGATGAAGTCTGCTGCCCGGAAGACCCACAGAAGACCCCACAAACCTGGGGTGGAAGGAGAGGACCAAGCCCTGGCCCTGTGTGCTCTCAAGTCAGGCATCAAGGACTCAACAATGCCTCGGTCACCATTGTCCAGGGGCCACCCCTGGAATGCCCAGGAAGGTTTTTGACCACATGTAAAGCTAGGGGGCAAAGCTCTGCTTCCCATCAAAGCTGCCAAGGATATTAACTGTTTGAAAATGTCATAGAATCATGGAGATACACAGTACAGAAACAGGCCTTTCAGCTTACCAAGTGAACGCCAACCATCAAGCACCCATTTTTCACACCAATCCTACCCTAACCCATTTTATTGTCCCCATATTTCCATCAACTGCCTCCCACATTCTGCTCCTCATCACTAGCGGCAATTTACAGTGGCCAATTTACCCACCAAACTGCACTTCTTTGGGATGTGGAAACACCCACGCAATCACAGGGAGAACGTGCAAACTCCACTCAGATTGCATCCGAGGTCAGAACTGAACCCGGATCACTGGAGCTGGGAGGCAACAACTCTGCCAGCTGCACCATCATGCTGTCTGACATCTAGAGACATTGTAAGAATTATTAAAATTGATGAATGATTTAAAATATATATTTAAAATTAACAAAAGCTTATTAAAAACATAGAACTAACTACAATACACAAACTAAAATAAGACAATTTAAGAAAATTTACCTTGCCCTTTGCCTTAATCTGCAGCCCTTGAATACCCATTGAAATCAATGGGATCTCTAATCCTGCATCAAGTCAGAATCAGGCCTGGTTCTAATAGGCATCACCAACTCCAGCCAGCAAGATTCACCCCACTATGGTAAGGTTCAGCAGCCGATTGTGCATCAAGTTTTCAAGTTTCGAAATGTGCGAATCGTAGGCATCAGCTGAGATTTTTGTTTTGCACTAGCTGTTATAAAATAAGTCCAGGAAATACCAACAATATAAACACATGTAAATCAAATTCGTTTGATGGTTAGACATTCCTACGTTAAGTCACAGTGAAATTCACTTCAACTTTTGCAATCTATTTTCTCTGAAAACACATTCCTCCCTCTTAATGCAAGTAGTTTAGAACGTATAGCTAATTTAGTGATACAAAGCCGTTCAACAAAGTGAAAGATGTTACAGAACACAACACGAAGTTCTGCTTTGTAAAAGTGAACTATGTATGTGTTTATCTGCTTAGTGGAGAATATTGATACACAGATTCGAAATCCAAGGTTTGCAATGTTGATGTGCAAGTGAATACTAATAATCAGGACCAGAGTGGCCTGCGTATGTATGTATTTCTCCTGGATCTCTTAATACATGGTTTAGTGTGAATTTCACTAAAAAATGGAATTTACAGCACAAAAAAAGCCACTTAGTCCAACTTGTCAACACTCTTATGCTTCATATAAGTTCAAACTATAAATTATTTAACCCAGTAAGCATTACAACGTAGGAAATATTTCAATCCTCTAAGCAGAGAGAAAAGGCAAGAGCAAATGTAGACTGGTCTCTTCCCCTGCCTATCTATGTTCGCAAAGGACTGATAATTGAATTACTACCAGTCCTGACTTGGGAAATTTTTAGTAATTGATAAAACAGAATCGCTTCTTCTGTTCGAAATACCTTTACTTGAGTTTAAGAGAGTACCATAATGTAATAGCTGACACCAGGATACCGTTCCCTTTCTCTCTACCTCTCCACACTACAAGCTGAACCCTGCATAAGTTCATCGCCGACCCAGGGATCAATCTGCTCACAATCCAAATGACACACAACTTCCCGTGACCGACCAGGTCTGCCTTCCCAGACTGCAGCCATTCGGTCTCTGCAATCCATCTGCCAACATCTACCGATGACCAACCAGGTCATCCTTCCTTACTGTTGTACCTTCAGATTCAGTTTCAGAGTCAGATTAATTTATTGTCATATCGACCAGAATGCAATGAAATTCCTTGCTTGCATGAGCAAACAGTATACATGGTAAATATTAAAAAAATAAATACAATGATGGGCGCAAAACAGCAGAATGGTATTTAAGAAGGCTTCTAAAGTAAAAAACCACTGCCACTAACACTTGCAATTGAAGCTTTATCTTTAATACAAGGCTCTTCCCCACCCGACCTGAGAACTACAACTCTAGCTCTCTGCCCCGTTTTCTGTGTGTTACCTTTATCGACCTTCCGACACAACTTTTAATATGCTTCATAGTCAATTCTGAATTAGATTCCAGATGGTCAGACACCTTTTCAGTGCACTTTGCTTCAAGGAGATTTCAGGTAGTGGAAAGTTTCCAAGGAATTACGTATTCACAGTCAGATACCTGTCACATGGTGAAACAAACTTCCTTAAACTTCCCTGGTCATGGAAACTAAGCTAATGGCATATTGACATGAAATACCATTTGTACACAAACAGGTCGTTCGGCTATTTTTTTAAGGGCTTTTAACTGCTCAATAATTTTTTACACAAAGTAAAATAGTTCTCGAGATTTGTGAAATAATATAGGTCTGTGCACAGTATGAAGTCAAAGGGGCCATGGGGTCATCTTTTACACAGACAGAGAGAGAGACACACACACACACATACACACAGAGTTTCACAGAGCCTTAGTGGTGTGATGGGTTGCTCTATTTCTCAGCTACTATCAGGCAGGAGGTACAGAAGCCTGAAGTCCCACACCACCAGGTTCAGGAACAGCTCCTTCCCTTCAACAATTTGGTTCTTGAACCAGCTGGCACAACCCTAATCACTACCCCAATATAGCAAAACTATGATCACTTTGCACTGCAATAGACTTTGTTTTTTTGTTCTAATAGTGTTCTTTCTTGCATAATTTTGTATAATTTATATTTAATTTATGTTTTTCTTGTGAATGTTGTGTCTCTAATGCTATGTGCCTGTGATGCTGCTGCAAGTAAGTTTTTCATTGCACCTGTGCATACACGTAATTGTGCATATGACAATAAACTCGACTTTGACTTTGACAAACTGTTCCTTATGGTACAGGTGCTTGTACAGTCTCCCAGCCCTGTTAGTGTAAACATAGACACATTTCCTGCAGATATTCATACACAATAGTGCCTTCACCCACATCATAGTGTGGCTATAATCCCAACCCTTCAATGGTTCATTCATCTGCCTCTATCCCTCGTCTATCATTGATAGCTAATGGATTTCAGCTCACCTCACTCAATTACCCTCAATGAATGCTCTGCATCTGTCAACCACATGCCACAAGTTTAACATTAGTTTTTTTTTAACCTCTTTACAGAGGAAGAGAGCACAGAACATGAGGGGGAGACAGAGCCAATAGTGTCCATCCACAGATCCCTCAGCAAGTAGAGAAGAGGCTCAGAGTGAAGTGGAAACTCATTGCCATTGGGCAGTAGGGGCATCCAACTCTGGTGACCAAATATCATGGCAGATCATGTTCACACAAGTTGATTTCAACCGTGATTTAGATATCATTCATGTTGATTCATGAGCCTTTCTTACCTTGACAGTGCTCATTCATTACCTTTTATCATCCACAGGTAGTTCATGCGTCGCACCGCTGGCCAATGACAACATCAACTCTTTGCATGAGGGCAGTTCATCCAGTGAGGGCTCCATCACAGGACTCATGCAGCACAAGGACTGGCTCAGATAACCACATCGCGGAGGGAGCAGAAGGAAATCCAGTTGGGTTTTCGCCTGGAGACTCACACGTCACAACGGAGTACAAGGGGCGGACTTGGAGAACCCTCACTGACAGACAGAGGACCGTCTGAACTCCAGGCAGATCAGTGGCAAAGAACTTGACATACCAGCAGGTATCCCAACCACTTCTTTACACTCGCAGAGAATTTGAGGAGTCCTTGTTGAGCAGAGCAAATAACAGCACTGAAGGTACTTGATGGTCAGCGTGGATGGAATGGGTGAAGGGACTGTTCAGATGCAATGACTCCATTGAGGCCATTAACCATACTAACAATCTGGTCAAAACAATAAGCTCTTTTCTCCATCATGAGTAGCACAACATCACAGCCCTTTGTCATCATGCTCTTGTCCACTGAAAGGTTGGCCAACTGTTTGGAATGGTGATTATGGCAATTGGGTAATGGAGACAGGCATCACAAGTGGCTTGGACACAATGATCACCACCTTGCATAGGATAACTAGTACACCATTTGACACCCATACTTATGTGTTAACTTGCCAGTTCCTTGCTAGCTGGTTAATTGAGCGGAGTCATGAGAGGGATGATGTTGTAGGGTATCAGAGAAATGGGAATTGTGCTCTAAGAGCTGTGAGAGTCATAGAGCAATACACGACACCGAGCCCTCACCCCATCCCACCCATCAGTCGTAGAGTGATACATGATACCGAGCCCTCACCCCATCCCACCCATCAATCATACAGCAATACACTACAGCAATGAGCCCTCACCCCCCCCAACCATCAGTCATACAGCAATACACTACAGCAACAAGCCCTCACCCCCCCCAACCATCAGTCATACAGCGATACACTACAGCAACAAGCCCTCACCCCCCCAACCATCAGTCATACAGCAAAACACTACAGCAATGAGCCCTCACACTACCCCAACCATCAGTCATACAGCAAAACACAACAGCAACGAGCCCTCACACCCCCCAACATCAGCCACCCACCTACACTAACCCCATTTTTATTCTCGCCAACTCCCCCCAGACTAAACCACTTGCCTGCACATTAGGGGCAATTTACAGTCACCAATTAATCGATCGACCTATCTTTGGTATGTGGAAGGAAACCAGAGCACCGGAAGGGAACCCACGCAGTCACAGGGAGGACGTGTTACACACAGTTGTGGATTGGCGATGTCTAAGTACTGACAAGTCAAACATTTTTACAGCAACTTTAACACATCACAGCACTCCAAGTGACTTCAAAGAATGCTATTACACAAAAACTGACACCTAACCACATAAGGAGACGTTAGAGTTATACAAGATGGAAACAGGCCCTTCAGCCCAACTTGTACATACCGACCAAGGTGCTAATCCCATTTGCCTACATTTGGCCCATATCCCTCTGACCCTTTCCTATCCAAGTACCTACCCAAATGTATTTAAACATTGTAATTGTACCTGCCCCACCACCTCTTCTGGCAGCTTGTTCCACCACCCACCACCCTCTGTGTGAAAAACTTGCCCCTCAGGTCCCCTTTAAATCCCTCTCACCTTAAACCTAGGCCCTCTAGTTTTAGACTCCCCTACCCTGAGAAAAAAGGCTGTGACCATCCACCTTATCTATGCCCCTCATGATTTTATAAACCTCTAAAAGGTTACCCCTCAACCTCCTTCGCTCCAGGGAAAACGGTCCCAGTCTATCCAATCTCTCCTTGTAATGCAAGTCCTCCAGTCCCGGCAACATCCTTGAGTTTTTTCTGCACCCTCTCGAGCTTAAATACATCCCTGTAGTATGGTGACCAGAACTGCACACAATATTCCAGGTGCGGTTTCACCAATGTCTTGGATAGCTGTGACAGGACAGCCCAACATTTTACTCCTTCTGACGAAGACGAGCACACCATACACCTTCTTCACCACCTTGTTGATCTCGGTCCCCACTTTCAGGAAACTGTGTAATTATAGCCCAATGTCTCTCTGTTCTGCAACACTCACCAGGGCCCTGCCATTCACTGTGGTTTAACTTCCCAAAATGCATCAATTCACACATGTCTCAGTTAAACTCCATCTGCCATTCCTTTGCCCATTTTCCCAACTGACCTAGATCCTGCTTTAACCTGAGACAACTTTTTCACTGTCTGCCACTCCACAAACTTACTAATCATGCCACCTACACTCTCATCCATATCATTAATATGTTATAGATGACAAACAACAGGGGATCCAACACCGATCCCTGTGGCACACCACTGCTCACAGGCCTCCAATATGAAAAAAATAACCCTCCACTACCACCCTCTGCCTCCTTCCAAGCCAATTTTGTATCCAATTGGCTAGCTCACACTGGATCCCATGTACTGTAACCTTGTGGACCAGCCTACCACACTGGTCCTTGTCAAAAGCCTTGCTAAAATCCATGCACAAGCCATGCTGACTATCCCTAATGAGTCCTTGCTTTTTCAGATGCAGATAGATCCTGTCTCTCAGTATCCCCTCCAGTAACTTTCCCACCACTGACATTAAGCTCACTGGCCTGTAGTTCCCTGGCTAGACAATGCAGCTCTTCGTAAGCAAAGGGACAACATTAACCACCCTCCAGCCTTCCAATACTTCACCCATGATTATGGAACATGGAAAAATCTCTGCCATGGCCCCAGCAATTTCTTCCCTAGCTTCCCACAACATCCTAGATACACTTGGTCAGGCCCCAGGGATTTATCCACTGTTATGTGCCTCAAGATCACCAATACCTTCTCTTTTGTAATGTTGATATTTTTCAGGACATCACTGTTCTCTTCCCTGAATTCCATAGCTTACATGACCACTGGGTCCGAAGTGGTTATGGTGGGCCGAAGGGCCTGTTTTGTGCTGTATCGTTCTATGACCTCCTCTATGGATACAAATGAGAAGTATTCCTTTCGTATCTCGCCCATCTCCCGTGGCTCCACACATTGGCGACCACACTGATCCTTAAGGGGACCGATTCTTTCCCTAATTACCCTTTTGTTCTTAATGTGTTTATAGAATCTCTGAGGTTTCTCCTTTACCTACCTGCCAAGGATATTTCATGTCCCCTCTTTGCCCTCCTGATTTCATAAGTGTATTCCTCAAGGGATTCACTTGACCCCAGCTGCCTACACCTGACATATGCCTCCTTTTCCTGACCAGATCCTCAATATCCCTCACCAACCAGGGTTCCCTGATCTTGCCAGTTTTGCCCTTCACTCTAACAGCAGCACACTGACCCTGAACTCTCCCTATCTCTACCAATTTGCCAGGTGTCCCTTTAACTGCTAACAGCCTCTCCCTTTCAACCCTTGCAAGTGCCTGTCTCAAAATTAGCCTTTTGCCAATTTAGAACTTTAACTTGTGGACTCATACCATCTCTTTCTGTAACTATTTTAAAACAAATAGAATTATGGTCACTGGTCCCAAAGTGCTCCCCCACTGACACTTTAGCCACTTACCCTGCCTCATTTTCCAACAGGAGGTCGAGTGGTGCCCCCGACTCTGGTAGGTCCATCTGCATATTGCTCGAGAAAACTTTCCTGGACACACTTAACTAATTCTGCTCCATCCAACTAATTAGCACTATGGCAGTCCCGGTCAACATTAAGGGGAAGGTAAAATCACCTACTAATACAGTCCTATTATTCCTACAGATATCTGTGATCTCCCTACATTTTTGCCTCATTGGATGATCCCCCAGGAATGTCCTTTCTAAGTACTGCCATGTTGCTCTCCCTCATCACAGATGCAACTCCCCACCTCTCTTACCTCCACTCTATCACACCTGGAGCATCTGTACCCCGGAACATTGTGCTGCCAGTCCTGCCCATCCATCAATGATGTCTCCCTTATAGCAATAATGTCACAATCCTATGTGCCATGCTCTGAGCTCATCTGCCTTACTCATCAGGCTTCCTGCATTAAAATAATTGCAGTTTAGCCAACCAGACCTTTCTTGCTCCCTGTCCTGCCCCCGCCTGTTCTGCCGACTGGACTTGCTCACTTTAACTACTATACTTGCCTCAACTTTCTCATTTGCCACAAGACTACTTTGGGTCCCACCCCCCCTGACAGACTATTTTAAACCCTCCCGATCAGCATTAGCAAATCCCCCCCTCCATTTCAGGTGCAACCCGTTCCTCTTGTACAGGTCAAACCTGCCACAGAAGAGATGTCAATGGTCCAAGAATCTGAATTCTTTCCTCCTGCACCAGCTCCTCAGCCATGCATTCATCTGCCCTGTCCTCCTATTCCTACCACGGGGAGTAATCCAAAGATTACAACCTGACATCCTGCCTTTTAACCTTCTGCCTAACTCCCTATATTCACACTGCAGGACCTCATCCCTTTTTCTACTTACATCTTTGGTACCAATGTACGCAACAATCTCTGGCTGCTCACCCTCCCCCCCGCCAATGTTCCTCAACCCCTCTTCCACCACCCCTCCTCCCAAACCCACATCAAAAAGTCCGCAGTCAACCACATGAACAAATGGGCCCAAATAGCAGTCACTAACATGCAAAAACAAAGGACAAAGCAACTAACCAGGGTGCAGATTGTCCACATGAAAATATTGCATTAAATGGAAAAATAACAGGAAGGAAAAACCTTGGGAATAAATACACATGTGGAAACAAAACTTTAAACAACCTGATAAAAACTTACAAAGCTTCCACCTCAAAATTCCACTGAACAGATTACATCACACTGCAAAGAACAAGCTTGTGATGCATGCAAAATCAGGAGGAATCAGCAAGCAACAGCCAACATTCCCAATGAGCGGATTGAATCAATCTGAATACCACTGGTCTCGGAGTGCAGAGGGTAATGTAACAGCTGGAAGAAACTCAAGGGTGACTTCCTATCTTGGTAACACCTTATTAAATATGCTGCGTTTTAACAAGGGAAGGAATTGGAGGAGGGGGCAGTTTAATAATCAGTCACAACCAGCAAGAAAGAAAGGTGTTTCTGTTAAGTGACCTGAAGCGATAGGCAACCCTGCTGGATTTGTGGTGGCCAAGTTGCCCAAGTTTCCATGTGGTTCATTGGGAGAGCAGGTCCTGGGCAGGGCGGAGATAGAAACCGAAATGTAGATGGCTGGAATACCTGCTTGGTTCACTGGAGGTCACACCAGAAGGGATGGTGCTTGGAGAAGCAGCCATTTGCATCATCTCTTTCACTCAGTTGTTCATGGCATCAGATGTCATTGGTAGTGCTGACATTTATTGTATATCCCTTAATCCCCATTAACCAATTGATTGGTCAGGAGTTACAAAAAGGACGACAGTTTTTCTTCCCTGAAGGACAGTAGTGAACAGGTGAATTTTTACATCTACCCAGCAGTTCCATGTTTACTGTTACCCAGGGTGAGAAGTGCTTAAACAGATTAATTTAATTACTTGAATTTAAATTCCCCGTCACCATGGTGGGGTTTGAGGTCAAGTCTCTAGATCAATCCAGAACCCAAGGTATTAGTCAAGTAACCTCACCACAACCCCATCATACCCTCTAACCTGAGTGAATGACAGTGTGGAAAGAAGAGTGTGAACCGGGTGGTACCAAGCAAACAGCTTTTAAGCCGGTTCACCGACACTCCGGTCGCCTGTCACTTCTGTGGCTGGGAGGAGATGGTGTACCACGCAAACGCAGAATGCGAGAGGCTGCAACCCCTCCGCGTATCTGAGGAGACTGCTGCTTAAGTTCTGGCTGCACTTCAGCCCTATGATGTTGGTTTACAGCCACCTGGTGCAGCATGGGGCGGGCCGTGCGGAGGATCTCCTGGTGGGTCTTCTGCTGGGCCTGGCCAAGTTGGCCATCCACGGGATGCGTTGGAGGGCGGCTGAGGGTCCCGGCCGGTCTGCCTGCCTGTCTTCCGTGCTTACATGCGCGCGCGGGTGTCTTTGGAGAGGGAGCACGTAGTCTCCACGGGCACCCTGCCTGAGTTCCGCGCACAGTGGGCTCCTCAAGAGATTGCGTGTGTCGTGGACAACACCGATACGATTTTGATCTGAAGTATTGAGGGTTGCAGTAGCGCGCGTAGTGACGTATGTGTGTTTTCGCGGGTGTTAGTTTACAGTAATCTCTGAAGTTATGTAGTTGATTAGATGATCCTTTCTGTATTAGATGTATACATTTGATATTTGTTGTCTTTTGTAGTGCTTTTAACTAATAAACGTTTTGTAAAAAAAAAGTGAGGCAAATGCATCTTCACACATTACTAAGCCTAAGGAGCAAAAAAAGATTTCAGAGTTGAAAAGTGTATGCAGGTACATTTCAATAAGTACTTCCCCAGAAAATATAGAGGGCAACTATACCAGTTCGAGGACACAGCCTTCAATGGACTGGTGCCAACTAACTCCAAAGGATGCCAGCTAAAGACCTGGTCTAACTTTTATCCAATGACAATCTGCCTTTAGCAATAGAGCCTGGGGCATAATCAGTTAAAGTTTGATCCTAAGTCACAGAAAGATGCATTTGACAATGTGGGATTAATGTAGACTGAATGTAAATGGATCGTTGATGATCTGTTGGTTAATGAAAGACACAAGAAATTCTGCAGATGCTGGAATCTGGAGCAATACACAAAAAGTGCTGGAGGAACTCAGCAGGTCGGGCAGCATCCGTGGAAGGAAATAAACAGTCGATGTTTTGGGCCGAGACCCTTCATCAGGACTGGAAAGGAAGAGGGCAGAAGCCAGAATAAGAAGGTGGGGGGGAGGGGGAGGAGCACATGCAGGCAGGGGATAGATGAGTTCAGGTGATAGGTGAGTCCAGGTGAGAGGGGGAAGGGAAATGGGTGGGGGAGGGGGAGAAGATGTAAGCGGAGAGGTGATAGGTAGAAGAGGCAAAGGGCTGAAGAAGGAGGAATCGGTAGGAGAGGGCAGTGGACCATGGAATAAAGGATGAGGGAGGGGAGGGAGGAGATGGGGATGGAGGAGATGGGCAGGTCATCAAGGCGGGGGAAGGGAGTCACAGGAATAAGGGAAGACAAAGGAGTTGGGGGGGGGGGGGGGGTAGAAAAAAGAAGGGGTGGAGTTACCAGAAGTTGGAGAAATCGATGTTGAGGCCATCAGGTTGGAGACTCCCAAGGCAGAATATGAGGTGTTGTTCCTCCAACCCTGCACCTGGCCTCAACGTGGCAGTAGAGGAAGCCGTGGACAGATGTGTCAGTATGGGAGTGGGATGTGGAATTGAAGTGGGTGGCCAGCGGGTGGTCCTGGCTGTTGCGGCGGACAGATGAAATGAAATTTAATGAAAGGGTCTTGTTCCATGCTCTCTCTCTCTGTGACGTTATGAGGTAGAATTTAAGAGAAGCAAAGGTGGGCGGGGGGGTGGAATGGTGGGGTTGTGGTGAAGACATTTAGGGAAGGAAATCCAAAGCACAATTGAAAACACAACCAGAGAATAACAGCAATCAGGACTCAGACAGAAGTTGCACCTATTCTCACCCTGAACCAAGGTTGCTCAAACCACTCAGACGCTGCCTAAATCTTTCAAGTCATTGTCGTATGCACAAGTACATGTATGGGTGGGAGCAATGAAAAACTTACTTGCAGCAGCATTGTAGGCACATAGCATTAGAGACACAACATTCACAAGAAAAACATAAATTATCCAAGGAAAAACACAATTAGATCAAAAAAAAGAAAGACAAAGTCCGTTGTAGTGCAACATGATCAAAGCGAGGTAGTGATTAAGGTTGTGCTGGTTGGTTCAAGAACTGAATGGTTGAAGGGAAGTAGACTAAATGATGAGGCTGGGGTCTCAACCACCCACAGTATTGCATTGAGTAGGCTGAAGCCAACTGATCTGGATCTATGGGGATTGTTTACTGTGACAAGGGCTCACTTCCCAAACCACAGTCCCAGGAAATTAGACTCCTCCTTGAAACATAATTGTTTGCTCCCTGCTGTGCAACTGAATTACCCGTCCCCTGAACCCATACCCACTGGCAGACCAAATTCATTTTTAGTCACTAAATCACTAATCACTAAGTCAATATAACAAAACTAAACAAAACAATCAACTATAACTAATAAGTTGGAAGCAATAAAAGGTTTGCAACAAACTATTGCCTGATCAAAGGCTTAATGGACATCAATTATTTTCCAGGACATGGTGCCAGAATAGAAAACAAACTTACTCGAAAGGTCAGGCACAATAGCATAGATGCTAAATAATGGATTAGCAGTCCAGAGAACTGGGTGCTCTGGATACAGAAGTTTGAATCCTATCACTGCAGCCGGGGAAACTGCAATTAATTCATTCAGTAATCAGAAATTTGGAGAGGTGATTTGATATGAGAGATTGAATAGTTCTCCTCCATGTCGAACAAGACTTAGGAGAAGCACTGAAAGTAGCAAGGACACAGAATGTACACTGGATGGGGAGTTCAATGTCCATCACCAAGAGTGGCTTGGTAACCCCAGCATTGACCAAGGCAGCCAAGTCCTGAAGGATATAATGGCCAATATTGGCTCAGCACCAGTTAGTGAGTGAACCAAGACAAGAAATAAACCAACTTGATCTCTGTCCATGATGGAAGTGACCACTGCACAGTCCTTGTGGAGACCACATCCCATCTGCACTCCAAGGATACCCTCCATAGGGATGTGTGGCACTAGAATTGTGCTAAATGGTATAGACTTAGCTCAAAATTTGGCATTGTTGAGTCACTGTGGGCCATCAGTAGCAGCAGAAATGTACTCCACTATAATCTGTAACTTTGCGGCCCAACATATCCTGAATTTTACCATGACCATCAAGCCAGAGGGTCAAACGTGGTTCAGTGAGTGCAGGAGGACATGCTTGGAGCAGCACCAAGCTTATCTAAAAATGGCAAGGTGCCAGCCAAATGAAGCCGCAATGCAGGACTATCTGCATGCTCAACACCAAAAATAGCATGCATTGGACAAAGCTAAGTAATCTCATGGTGAACGAATCAGATCGAAGATCCACAGTCTTCCCAATCTAGTCGTGAATGGCTGTGAACATTTAAACAGAAGGAAGCTCCAAGAACTTCCCCATTCCTCAGTACTGGAATGGCCCAGCTTGTGAGTGATGAAAACAAGGCTAAAGCATTCGCAGACAGATGTGCACACCAGACGATCCATCTCCACTTCCTCATGACATCCCCTTTTCGCAGAAGGTATGTGTTCAGTCATTTGAGTCACTCCACGTGACGGCAAGAAACGGCTGAGAGCACTGGACCAGAAAACATCCCCAACGACAGTGCTGGAGATCTGCGCTACAAAACCTGCTGCACCTTTAGCTGAGCTGTTCTACTGTGGTCACTGGACTGGGATCTACCCGAGAATGTCGAAAATTGTCGGGCTAATTACCACCCCGTCAGTCTACTCTCAATCCTCAGCAATGTGATAGAAACCATCAACAACAGTGCATTCAAGCAGCACTTATCAATAACCCATTCACCAATGTCTAGTTTGGGTTCCACTCCAGATTTCTTCATAGGCTTGGTCCAAATATAGGTGAAAGACCAAAGTCCAGAGATGAGGAGAGACCAACTGTCCTTGACATCAAGGCAGCAGAAGCTTGCTTGCTGGGACAGATTAAAAGGCACTACTAACATTATCCTCAGCCTGAGTTATACATAATCTGGGAGTCAGAGGTGGACAGTAGGTGTTGAAAGTGCCCTGGAGGTCCATTTCCGAGCAATGATATTCTCATTTGAGCACTTATTGCTTCAAAATTAACAGTGCCAATAAAAACAAAATATCCGTGGGGCACTGTAAATTCTCCACCAGTAAGTATTAGATACTACTGTGTAGAAATTGAAATTTATTTCAAGTGCATACACAATTGAACTCCAAGGTCATGTATTGAAGAATACCCAGCAAATTGTGTTTATATCGTGCATTGTAGCTTAAAACCTCCAGGCATAAGAATCCCAATTACGATTCTGTTTCATTTAGTTTTCAGCCACTAAATGTAAAACTGATTTAGCTGTGTTCAACAGTAAATTTGTGATTCATGACTCTATGTAACCAGATATAGATTAAATTAAATTAATTAAAAGCAAATAAAGAAAAATATACAGAGGGACTTATAACAAAAGTAAGTGACCGCACTTAAGTGAATGGGATTGTTTGCACACCCAGTATTTCGGGGGTAAAGGTGTTAAGGCAGATGTGAAACCCATATAGCCCAACAGCTAGACACCACTTGGAACCATTGCTGTGCTCGGTGGCAAGTCCGGCAACAGAGCAGAAGGTCGGATGCAACGACATTTGACCTGCAGTGCATCCCCAGTTTCCAAGTGTTTGTGCACAGACGCAGAAGATGTGCTGAAAATCAGAGCTTGTTCTGGCGCATTATACCTGACCAAGACAACAGGCAAACTTGTATGATCGGACAGACACGTGTTTAAAAAGCTAATGGGTTCTAAACCAATCTCATAATTGTAGCTCAGGCAACTTTTATTTCCAAAAAAAGTGGCTTTCAATTTATTATTCCAATAAGGGGAATACGAACACATTTTTGAAATGAATCAGTGTGGTGATTTTATGCAAAATCAATGTTATGCCAGCTGATCAAAAGCAAATTCCATTCAGCAGGTGTAGGGCAAGCTTTGTAACAGTTGCTACAAGGATAGGTCATTCTCGTTGGTCAGGATAACCTGTTCCTCATAACACAATATGAAAACATATTGTGTCATCACGTCCTGGGTAATCTAGGTAGGATGTTTCCTTTATTGTTTGGGTTATAAAACTGCAACAGAAGTCAACACAGCACACTGTTAGCAACATTCCAACAGAAGGTAGGTCTGGGAGTGAATACTTTATTGCACACCTCAATAAGAGTCCTGTGATCTATATAACAATCAATAGCAATGGGTCTCATGCTTTAAGTGATGGGAGCTTACATCAAAATTTCGGTATCACTGGAACAACATAATGACATGTTCCCTTAATATTGCTGAGATGCAAGAGTTAATGATTGCTGCTGTTGTCACACCAGGCTTCATCTGTTGCCACAAAGAACCTCTTGCGAAGTAGAAATAATCAAGAACACAAACATTGGACAAATGTGTAGAACCAACAGCAGATCCATTGAAATGTCACCACCCGCTACGACAGCCTTCAACACACCTGTTCCTTCACTCACTACTGCGGACGTCAGATCAGCCTTCCAGAGAGTGAACCCACAGAAAGCGTCTGGCCCGGATGGACTCCCCAGCTATGTCCTTAGATCCAACGCGGATCAACTGGCGGGAGTATTTGCAGACATCTTTAACCTTTCCCTACTCCAATCTGAGGTTTAGAATCAGAATCAGATTTATTATCAGACTTACATGATGTGAAATTCATTATTTTGCAGCAGCAGAACAGTGCAAAGACATAAAATTACTATAAATTAGAAAAATACATAAATAGTGCAAGAAGAAAGGAATAACGAGATAGTGTTCATGGGTTCATGGACCATTCAGAAATCTGATGGCAGAGGGGAAGAAGCTGTTCCTGAAATGTTGAGTGTGGGTCTTCAGGCTCCTGTACCTCCTCCCCGATGGTAGTAACAAGAAGGGGGCATGTCCTGGATGGTAAGGGTCCTCAGTGATGGATGCCACCTTCTTGAGGCGCCGTCACTTGAGGATGTCCCCAATCATGGGGAGGGTTGTGCCCGTGATGGAGCTGGCCGAGTCTATAACCTTCTGCAACCTCTTGCGAACCTGTGCATTGGAGCCTCCGTACCAGGTTGTGATACAACCAGTCAGAATGCTCTCCACTGGATCGCGAAAGAAATTTGTCAGAGTCTTTGGTGAGATACCAAATCTCCTCAAACTCCTAATGAAGTAGAGCCACTGGCTTGCCTTCTTCCTGATTGCATCAATGTGTTCGGCCCAGGATAGATCCTCTGAGATGTTGATGCCCAGGAACTTGAAGCTGTTCACCCTTTCCACTGCTGAACCCTCAATGAGAACTGGTGTGTGTTCTCCTGACTTCCTCTTCCTGAAGTCCACAACCAATCCCTTGGTTTTGCTGACGTTGAGTGTGAGGTTGTTGTTGCAACACCACTCAACCAGCTGATCTATCTCACTCCTGTACGCCTCCTCATTGTCATCTGAGGTTCTGCCAACAACAGTGGTGTCATCAGCGAATTTATAGGTGGTGTTTGAGCTGTGCTTAGCCACAACGTCGTGAGTGTAGGGAAAGTCAAACAGTGGGCTAAGCACGCATCCTTGAGGTGCACCTGTGATGGTTGTCAGTGAGGAGGAGATGTTATTGCCAATCCACACAGACCGTGGTCTCCCGATAAGGATGTCAAGGATCCAGTTGCAGAGGGAGGTACAGAGGCCCAGGTTTTGAAGCTTGTTGATTCGTACTGAGGGGATGATGGTGTTGAATGCCGAGCTGTAATCGATAACCAGCAGCCTGTTGCACCTGCTTTAAGAAGACCACTATCATCCCGGTGCCAAAGAGAAATAAGTTAACCTGCCTTAATGACTACCGCCTGGTGGTTCTGACACCCACCATCATGAAGTGCTTCAAGAGGCTGGTCATGGTGCACATCAACTCCAGTCTCCCAGAGAAACTCGACCCACTGCAATTTGCTTACCACCAAAACAAGTCCATGGCGGATGCCATTTCCCTGGCCCTGCACTCATCTCTGGAGCATCTGGATAACAAAGACACCTACATCAGACCCCTATTTATTGACTACAGCTCTGCCTTTAACTCTAAATAAACTCATCTCCAAACTCCTAGACCTAGGACTCAGCACGTCCTTTTGCATCTGGATCCTTGACTTCCTGACCAACAGACCGTATTCAGTAACAATAGGCAGCAACACCTCTGCCATGATTATCCTCAACACTGGTGCTCTGCAAGGCTGTATCCTCAGCTCCCTACTTCATTCCCTATGCACTCATGACTGCGTGGTCCAAGTCTGCTCTAACTCCATCCACAAGTTCGCAGATGATACTGCCGTAGTGGGCTGGATCTCAAATAATGACAAGATAGAGTACAGGAAGGAGATAGAAAGCCTAGTGGCATGGTATCAGGACAACATCTTTTTCCTCAATGTCAGCAAAACAATAGAGCTTGTATTTTTGACTTCGGGAAGTGGAGCGGAGCACGTGACCCTGAATGTGTCAATGGTGCTGAAGTGGAAATGGTTGAGAGCTTCAAGTTCCGAGGTGTAAACATCACTGATAGCTTGTCCAGGTCCAATCACTTAGACACTATGGCCAAGAAAGCACACCAGCGCCTTTATTTCCTCAGAAGGCTAAGAAAATTCTGCATGTCCAGCTCTTCAGCATGTCCCCATTGACCCTCACCAATTTTTATAGATATACCATTGAAAGCATCCTATCCGGATGCATCACAGCTTGGTATGGAAACTGCTCTGCCCAAGACCACAAGAAATTGCAGAGGGTCATGGATACAGCTTAGCACATCACAGAAACCAGCCTCCCCTCCATGGATTCTGTCTATACTTCTCGCTGCCTTGGAAAAGCAGCCAAAATAATCAAAGACCCCACCCACCCCAGACATTTTCACTTCTCCCCCCTTCCATCAGGTAGACGTTACAAAAGCTTGAAAGCACGTACCACCAGGCTCAAGGACAGCTTCTATCCCGCTGTTATAAGACTTTTGAATGGACCTTTTGTACGTTAAAGATGAACTCTTTACCTCACAATCTACCTCGTCATGGCCTTGCACCTTATTGTCTGCCTGCACTGCACTTCCTCTGTAACCGTAACACTATATTCTGCATTCTGTTATTGCTTTTCCCTTTATACAACCTCAAAGTACCTACGTTTTGAAATGATCTGTATGGATGGCCTGCCAAACTAAGTTTTTCACTGTACCTCAGTACATGTGACAATAATAGCCATTGCACAAAGGGAGTGGTATTGGTATTGGTTTATTATTGTCACTTGTACTGAGGTACAGTGAAAAACTTGTCTTGCGTACCGATCGTATAGGTCAATTCATTACACAGTGCAGTTCCATTGAGTTAGTACAGAGTGCATTGAGGTAGTACAGGTAAAAACAATAACAGAACAAAGTGTCACAGCTACAGAGGAAGTGCAGTGCAGGTAGGCAATAAGGTGCAAGGTCATAACAAAGTAGATTGTGAGGTCAAGAGTCCATCTCATCGTATAAGGGAACCATTCAATTGTCTTATCACCGTTGTGTAGAAGCTGTCCTTGAGCCTGGTGGTATGTGCCTTCAAGCTCCTGTATCTTCTGCCTGATGGGAGAGGGGAGAAGAGAGAATGACCCAGGTGGGTGGGGTCTTTGATTATGCTGGCTGCTTCACCAAGGCAGTGAGAGGTAAAGACAGAGTCCATGGATGGGAGGCTGTTTTCTGTGACGCGCTGGGCTGTGTCCACAACTCTCTGCAGTTTCTTGCAGTCCTGGGCAGAGCAGTGGCCATACCATCAGGTACCAGTTACATGGTCTTTGATGGCACTCCTTTATTTCCAGGATGTCAGATTGCTTCTTTGCAGCCAAAACTAGTCATAGACATGAGCCAGTATGACAAAGACTCTGTGGGGAAGGACCACAGTCTAAGGTCCGCTGGACATCAGTTGGGGCCCTGTGCAACAGCCTCTCAAACACCTCATTGATACAATATCTGGGGAGGAAACATTAGTGGGAATTACTGAATTGTTTGGTGCAGTAAGTGTAGATAATAAACTATCTCAATTTATTTTCTGTATTCATTATGAATAAAGGATATTTTGGGGTGGGGGAAGAATAGCTGCTGTGAAGTAGGGCTCCAGTTAAAGGGCTAGATGGATGGAGGTTTGGAACAGTGAGGTGGGGGCGATCTGATGGTCTTTTTGATACAATGCAAGGATTAAGGGATGCAAGGTCGGTAAGGGGTGTACTCAAAATCCAGTCCACACCTGCGCTGGAAAGACCCACTTCTCTTTGAACTGCTCAACAAAATGTCCCTCCTGAGACAGTGTGGTGTAAGTATCCCTGAAATGTTCCAAGAATGTGACATATGGGGAACTGTGTAACCTGAATGCCACTGATGTGGAAATCACATCAGCCCCTCCCTGCCACCTCCCCTCCCCCCACTGAGACAACCAGAACTAAACCCAAAATAAGTCTCTAGCTAGACCCAAAATGGTCATAAATCTGAGGGAAAACAAATCAATTTCCAATCATAAACATGAAATGAAAGCATTATACAATTGAATTTCTAGACAAATATGTATCTACCAGATCCGGATTACATTTGTTTGTCCCATTATTATTGTTGCCCTTGGAGACAGTTCCTCAAAGAGCAGGATGGTAAAGTTCTGTTCTGGATGCAGTCTGTGATTCTGGAGGTAAATTATGCCTGTTAGGAAGAGTGTGTCTAAGTTTCCATTTTAACATGTCAGCATTTTACCGAACACCAAACCTGCCATGAACGAGTGCGGTGGAACAGAATTTTAAAACAGAAGGTTATTTTTCTTTTGAAAAGTTTTTCCCTTGTAAATTCCTTAAGAGATTTAAGAATGGTCATTTGTTAAATTTTGAATAACACAACTAAAAAAAGCATTTTAAATTGCAGTGTCATTTCTCCCAGGTGTGAGTAATCCAATTTTATATTACTGAAAAGCTAATTAAAAAATAAATAATACTATTTCCTAGTTAGATTGAGGCACAGTAGCCAGTTCTCTGGCAAATTTCAAAAACTCATTCAAAGCGTATCGTTTAGTGTCTCTGTGTCTGTAAGTTCCAGTAGCAGAGATCTCCAGATGAGAACAATGAGTAGAAATTCCCATTGGTGATTAATTCACCCAGGGAATATGTGGATTGTTCAGTGAACAGGGCTCGAGTCTAGAGCAGTGTTTCTGAAACTAGAACAAAGAATTGCAGAAGCTTGAGTTGTACTGGATGCAATTTCCACAGTTTTCTGTGCCTTGTGCAGAAGTTCCCCTGCATACACGAGAAGTTGGTTTAATCAGAAGGGCATGATGTCAATATGTTACTAACTTTCTTTAATGCTAATTTGAACTCCATTCATCCAATGAGCAGATGAAGCACATTCAAAGAATGGTCTCAATACATCCTGGTGTACACTGGCCATTGAAAACCAGGAGCAGAAGCAGGAACACTAGAATAATGGGGAAAGTATCCCGGGTTCTAACACCTACATTGAAAAATTGATTAATTTCAATAGGAGCTTGGGAACAGGAGTCTGCCACTGAGCCTGTTCCACTAGTCAATGAGATTGTGACTGATCTGTGATCTGATTTCTTAACTCTGCCTTTTGCTCATTTCCCTTCACACCTTTGATCCACCAATAACAATTGACATTAGATCATCTGCCATTTTTGAAAGACCGTTCCAAACTATCACCTTCTGTGTGCAGACATGTTTCTTAACCATGCTCCTCCCAGGTTTTAAACTCCCCAGCAAGCACAAATACTTTCTCCCAGCTGTATGATGTTATGGTTAGGCACAATTCTGGTATTGGTAAATTGGTTTATTATTGTCACATGTACCGATGTATAGTGAAAAACTTTGTGTCATCCACACAGATCATTTCATCACATCAGTGCATTGAGGTAGTACAAGGGAAAACAATAACAGAATGCAGAATAAAGTGTTACAGTTACAGAGAAAGTGCAATTCAGGTGGACAATAAGGTGCAAGGCCATAACAAGGTTGATTGTGAGGTCAACAGTCCATCTTATCATACTAGGGGACCATTCCATTGTCTTATAGCAGTGGGATACAAAACTGTCCTTGAGCTTTCAGGTTTTTGTATCTTTTGCCCGATAGGAGGGGAGAGAAGAGAGAATGTCCAGGGTGGGAGGGGTCTTTGATTACGTTGGCTATTTTACTGAGGCAGTGAGAAATGTAGACAGAGTCCATGGAGGGGAGGCTGGTTTCAGTGATGTGCTGAGCTGTGTCCACAACTCTCTGCAGTTTCTTGCAGTCCCAGGTAGACCAGTTGTCATACAAAGCTGTGATGCATCTGGATAGGATGCTTTCTGGGGTGCACCTATAAAAACTGGTGAGAGTCAAAGGGGACATGCCAAATTTCTTTAGCCTCCTGAGGAAGCAGAGGTGCTGGTGAGCTTTCTTGGCCGTGGCGTCTATGTGGTTGGACCAGGACATGTTGTGTACAATTCTGGTCACTGCATTACAGGAAGGATGTGGAGGCTTTGGAGAGGTTCACCAGGATGTTGCCTGGATTAGAGAGTATTAGTTATAAGGAGAGGTTGGACATACTTGGATTGTTTTCTCTGGAGTGTCGGAGGCTGAGGGGGGCAAACTGATAAAAGTATATAAATTTATAAGAGGCATAGATAGGGTAGGTAGAGTCTTTTTTCCCAGGGTGGAAATGTCAAGTACTAGAAGGCATAGGTTTAACGCAAGAGGGGGAAATTTTACAAGGTAAGTCTTTATTGCATAGAGAGTGTTAGGTGCCTGGAACATGCTGCCAGGGGAGGTGGTGGAAGCAGATATGATAACAAAGTTAAGAGGCATTTAGACAGACACACGAACAGGCAGGGAATGGAGGGGTATAGACCATGTGCAGGCAAATGTAATTAGTTTAATTTGGCATTGTGGTAGCATAGACATCATGGGCTAAAGTGCTTGTTCCTGTGCTGTACTATGCTCTATCAGTTCCCCGTAACATCTTGAAAATTTCAATCAAATCATCCATTAATCTTCTAACTTCCAGGGAATTCAGCTCTAGTGTGTGAAATCTCATAAATTAACCCTTGGAGTTCATATATCCTGTGCTGTACTCTCCATGCTTGGATGTCCTTCTAATGTAGTGTCCAACACTTTTCTCGGTGCACCAGGTATCATCTATTCATTTTTGTACATTGGATGCTTGATTTCTACCTCTTGCAGTCAAGTCTTCTGGATTAAAGGCCAACATTCCATAAGCCTTTTGATTATTTTCAACAGTCATCCATAATATTTTAACATCTATGTGCATGCACCTACAAGTATTTTTTGACCTTGACTGCTTCTACAGCTTCACCACTTAGAAAGTACATTGTTTGCTTCTTTTCATGTTCAAAGTAATGACTTCATATTTTCCTATGTTAAAACACATTGACCACAGTTTTACTATTTGCACAACCTATCAATATTGTTTTGCAGTTTTATGCTCCCAACTGCATGACTTATATTGCCACCTATCTTTGTGACATCCGCAAACTTGCTTGTGGCTTCCATCCAACCATCTAACTTACTTGCAAATACGCTGAATAGTTGCGGCCACCACACAGATCCCAACACTGGCCACATCCTGCCCTTTATCTATGTTTCCTGTTGCTCCTTCAGTCTCCCAGCCGTCAATCCCACAAATTTCAGCATTAGCTAGACCTTCCGGTTTGTGAAACACCGACTTTCTTCCACCTCAGTTTATCTGGAGCAGAAACCAGTTTGTAGTTTTTGACATGTTTTCAGCAATTGTAATTTCATCTGCAACTTTAAAAAAATGACTTCCTTAGCAAGGTCAAACTCCTGTTCCACTGGTGCATGAAAAAGAGTAGATAACAAGAACAGTGGAAGCGATGAGCTTATAGATTAACCAGAGTCACAGAGACCAAAGTCACCTAATTAGTAGGTACCTTTCAATTTAAAGTTTCTTACTAAGTAACCAGAGGTATGATATAATCAGAGTATGAAATTAAACTTATTAATTAACCAGAATTTTAATCTTTAGTTGCCACAAGCAAACTTATTTCACTTCAAGGACTGAGTGAGAAAGGGCACCCACAAGAGAGAGGGGGAGAGATTGATGTAAAGAATTCATGTTTATTTTGTCTAAATTCCATCCCCAATTCTTTTGTACTAGGTTTAGAAACAGAACACCCCCAGAATATACCTTAACAATATTCAGCAGGATGGGTGCACTGATAACATGTCACAAAATAAAAGCAGACATCACTGTGGTTAAAACTTGTGTGATCATTTCAAAACAAAGCAATTCCATTGTGAAAGCCCAGCGTATCTTGGTGCCTGATGCAACACTATAAACAGATAGGAAAAAGAAACAATTACATCCCAAAGAGACTAAATTTATGCCCATAAACTGCATGCTAAAAGAAAGACGTGTTTATATAGCACCTCTCATATCCTTTTCAGAATGTCCCAGTTATAGCCACTTTAGATGGATAATGGCAGCCAATTTCCACACAGCAAGCTTCCAATAAGCAGCACTGTGATAATAACAAAAAATTACACTTCATTCATTTTGATTGAGGTGAAAGTCTTGAGGTGAACACCATTGATAATTCCACTACTCTTCTTCAAAACAATGCCATAGGACCTTTCTATGTCTACCCAGGGGAGCAGGTGGTGCCTTGCTTTAACATCTCAACTGAAAGACGTGAACAGCACTCCCTCACTGCAGGCAAGATGGAAAGAGAGAACCGACCCTGCATTTCAAAACGACACTCACATTCAGAACTTGCTTTGGTCATCATTAGAAACCCTGAACATACTTCATCAAACATGAAGTGCGAAGGAGATTAATATAATTTCAGTTTGCTCTCTATATAAATTAATAGAGGGGAACCAGAGAGGGAAATTATTCATGTAGAAAGTTATGGACAAGATTTCCAAAAGCTAAAACTTTGCTTTTTTTTTTGTCGTCATTAATTTTCAGGATCTGGACGTCACCAGCCTTTATTGCCCATTGCTGATTGCCCTTGGGAAGTTGGTGGTGAGCCACCATCTTGAACGGCAGTAGTCCTTCACCCACAATGAAGGGTTTCAGGATTTAGACAATGGAAGACAGGCGACGTATTACCAACTCAGGATTGTGTGCGACTTGGAGAGGCATCCTGCGGGTGGGGATGTTCTCTTGTATCTGCTGCATTTGTCCTTCTCAGTGATTAAGGTCATGGATCAGTAGGTGCTATTGAAGCAGCGTGAGTGAGTAATTGCAGTTCATGTTGTGGATACCTTTAATTGCTCCTTTCCATTGAACTCTTGGTCCCCTATTATTTCTGGGAGCTTATTTGGGTCTTCTGTGAAGACAAAACCAATGTATGCTGAGTTACACTACCATTTATTTGATCCCCATTATGAATTCTTCCTTTTCTGATGCAAGATAATATTACAGGTTGATGACTTTGCATCAGATCCGCCCGGTTCTGACATGAACAGGAAAAGTTCGTTATCTGAAATAATTATATTCAATATTGAGTCACGGAGGTTCCAATGTGCGCAGACAGAAGATGATGTGCTCTTCCTCGAGCTTACATTAGCTTCTTTAGAACAGTGTAGGAGGTCAAAGGCAGAGAGGTCAGAATAAAAATGGGTCAGTGAATTAAAGTGTCAGGCAACAGGAGGCTTGGGGTTACCTTTATGGACTATATTGAGGTGTTCTGCAAAGTGGTCACCCTATCTGCATTTGGTTTTTTCCAATGTAGAGGAAACCATATGAACACCAAATGCAGCACATTAGATTGGAAGTGCAAGTGAATTGCTGCTTCACGTGGAAGAACTGTTTGGGTCCTCGGCTGGTGGGAAAGGAAGAGATAAGAGGACACCATGAGAAGGTTGTTGGTGGAGATGGAAGAGCGAACCAAGGAGTTACAGAGGAAACTTCAGAATTCTGGAAGACGAGGTTAAGGGAAAACATATCTGGTGGTGGCATTTTGTTGAAGGCGATGGAAGTTACGTGGGATGATCAGTTGAATGTGGATATAGTGAGAGAACAAGAGAAAGGACTAAGCTGCCAAATAGTTGCCCAATTTTGATGGCAGCCAACACTAAACTAATAGCAGTGGCTGGCACAGCAGTGTATCAAAAGTCTTATACATTATTTTTTTTAAAGGTACATAAACGTTCAATGTATACCACAACCAATAACATGGAAACAAATGAACATCTGCTTCAAGTGGATCCACACAAGGAAACTACAGAATGAACGATGGAGCACCAAAAATTATGCAGAATTGTAACAACACGTTGCTACTGTCTCACCATTCTTATCTTGTATTAATTTTGTGCTTTTCTTTGTTACTTTATCTTGTCCCTAGCTTTCTCTCATTACACCTTATGTTTTCCTTTGTTCTTAACCAGTTGCTGCTTCACCCTGCATGTGTTAATAATCATACTGCTATGTTATTAACTATGTCACATTACTATCAATTCCTACCATTGGTCATATTTGTTTTTTGCTTATCTAAGCCCAGAGTTGTATTGAGAACAAAGTGACCCAAGGTCTTTTGAGGAATTTGATAAAAGTATGATGTGGTCAAAAAGATTATTTATTAAATATATTCAAAGTTGAGTTTGTCATAAGTCCGTGTGTGCACAGGTGCAATGAAAAACTTACTTGCAGCAGTAACACAGGCACGTAGCATCATATAAGCAGCGCTCACAAGAAAGACATAAATTAAACATAAATTATACACAATTTTTACAAGAAAAAAACACAATTAGAATAAGAAAAAACAAAGTCCATTTTAGTGCAAAGTGATCAGAGTGGTCATAGTGTTGCTAAACTGTTGTGGTGATTAGGGTTTTGCTGGTTAGTTCAAGAACTGAATGGTTGAAGGGAAGTAGCTGTTCTTGAACCTGGTTGTTTGGGACTTCAGGCTTCTGTACCTCCTGCCCGATGGTAGCTGTGAGAAGATGGCATGGCCCGGATGGTGGGGATCTTTGATGATGGATATTGCCTTCTTGAGGAAACACCTCCTGTAGATACTACCGATGGTGGGGAGGGATGTGCCTGTGACATATTGGGCAGAGTCCACTACTCTCTGCAGCTTCTTATGTTCCTGAAAATTTGAATTGCTGTACCAGACCATGATGCAACCAGTCAGGATACTTTCAACAGTACATCTGTCGAAGTTTGTTAGAGTGTTCGGTGACAAGCGAACCTCCTTAACCTCTTTAGTCAATTTTAATCAATTGGGAGTACACAGGTATGTAAAAATCTGCAACAAACACATGTTGACTATATGACTTGTACTGTATAAATAGGACTAGGAATAGGCCACCAAACACCTCAAGCCTGCTCTGTCACTCAACATGATCATGACTGATTTATGCTGTCCTTAGCTTCTCTTCTGTGCCAGTTCCCCAGAACTGTCAATTCCTTGATCTTTCAAATATTTATCTATCCCTACCTTAAATATTTCTAATGATCTGGCCTCCATCATCCTCAGGGGCAGAGAATTCAAGAGATTCACTCACTCTGCTCTGAGAGAAGAAATTTCTATTCACCTCAGTTTTAAATGATCAACCTCTTGTAACTATGTAGATGAAGCTTGGATGTTTGTTTAAGTAAATACAAGGCTTGTCACAGATCTATAAGGAATTATCCTAACACATCACAAGAGGGTAACCTTCAGAAACTGAATTGTACCGCCATTCACAGCAAGAGATGGTATCTTCTTATAGGTGATGAGTGTCTTATCATCGTAAGTGACAGGCTGTTGGAATCCAGGATACTGCCAATGCACAAGAGGTTCCACAAAAAACAACTGCAAAGATCACAGGGATGAGAGAGAGTGGGGCATCAGAATAGATTCTGTTTTAACACCTTACAGACTGAGAAATATTGATTGAAATGAGATAAAATTCACTCATGCTATGTAATAGTAGACACTTGAGAAACTCAAGATAAACTTTAACAGAACCCGCTACAAGGATTGACCAGGTGCATTAAATCTTCATTTGAATAAATTGGTTCCTCCATTGATAGAGGAGAGGCCATCTCCAGAGTATTGGTTCCACATTAGTACAAGTTGGGACTATTCTCGAGAGGATGGCTTGCAATTGTAAGGAACAATCAGAGAAGCCATACCATTGGTTGACTTACTGTCACAGGTGCCAAGACCCCATCTAACCCACTTTATATGGCAGAACAGGCTGGAGAGGCCAAGTCACTTACTCCTGCTCCCATTTTTTGTGCTCTTATTTTCTAAAAGAACGTCACACAATATTTCATACGAGTGTGGCCCTGGCTATTTCTGCTTAGAAAATCTTTTTTTAACTTTAGGTTTGTAGTGAGACAGCACATGGCTGTCACGTAACAGTAACGACACTGACCCCCGCTGGTCAGAGGACAGCATTGCTCCTCGGATTGGAAGTTATACCACTGTCAATCAAGGTGTGGCTCCACCCACCCCTCAGGTGTGAGAAGTACCTTTTGTCTCTGAACTTGTCTGACCATTGGCTGTGGCAGGCACCTTTGTCCTTGACCCCCAAACCATTGGCCCGTTTAAATCACTCAGTGAGGCTCCACTCGGCTTCCTAGCATGATAAAAAGGGTTGCAATCCCCTAACTCTCCCTCTTCGACGACCCCAGGAGTAGTGAGACAACGCTGCAGAGGTCACTGGTAAGAGTGCATCGCCATGTGGTTTGGGAGCGTTTCACTCAGATTCCAGGCAGTGTTAGAGCCAATGCTAGTGTGGGTCAAGCATTGAAGTGTTATATCCTGAAGTTGTACATTGTTATTGTGTGCGCGTGTGCGTGTGTGTGTGTGTGTGTGTGTGTGTGTGTGTGTGTGTGTGTGTGTGTGAGAGAGAGTGAGTGAATCTTATCCTAGTTGCAATTCCCCCTCATGTTCACGGTCTCCTGTGTGTGTGTGAGTGCGTATCTGTTCCCATCCATTCTGTCCCCGCGTTTGCCTTTGTGATTAAGCTAGTTTTGATCTCCAAAGCTCGTGTCCAGAGTCCTTCATCCTTAATGTCGAAAAGAACCATTTCGCACAACAAGGTTTAAGTGTCTCCTCAATTCCCACTGAACTCGAGCACGTTGAGAACGACTTTGCCTCCACAAAAGCAGAAACTGTTTCAACCATTATTAAACATTATCCAAAAACATTATCCATATGGAGAAAAAGTGGGGGGGGGCGGAGGAAATATAAACTGTAAGATTTGAAAGGAGGTTCATCACTTGCTCTCCTCACAACCGGCTATTTCTGGAAAGCATGCAACTGTGCCAACAATTAATTCCCCTTTTATGAAATTAGCACCAGCTACAGACAGTTTAATTATTACTAAACTGTGCCAGTGTTAAATCATCTTCACAGAAAGTAAAACCTTCTACACATGGAAGGGGAAATCACATCTGGACATCAGTATTCACCAATGGTGAAAGGTTTGTTTTTAAAAATACATCAGGCAGACATAGAGATAGAATAATCACACAAAACACAGACAGCAGTAATAGCAAACCTGGAGCTAGGCAGAAACAAATCACAGTCTGTGAACTAACTCAACAAAGCCAGGTCTGTTGAACAGAAAACAATGCTGGTATTCTTGGTATGTGGCTAAGAGAATTCACACCAGAAATGTATCATCTGACCTTACATATAAATTCTTTCATGGAAAGAAAGTGAAGTTAATTGGACAGAGGGCGAGAAGGTGGGATTATGCAAAAATGTAAAAAAAACACAATGATGTGTAAGATTGATGCATTTGACAGATTTTCAAGAAAAAGATGTAAATTTGAACAAGCTTTTGAGAAAGTGACCCACGTGTTCCAAGGTGAGATGGGGGTGGCTGGTTGAGGTGAGGGGGGGGGGGGTGGAAGAGGAGGGCAAAGGTTTGTAGAGAGGTGGAGAGAGGTTTGTGGAAAATACATGATGAAAGATCGCAAATACCAAATGCGAATGCTTTTAGTCCAAAGGGAAGGAGATTGTGATGGGTTTAGTTCTGGGAACAAGACAGCCAAGCGCTTGGAGGAACAATAATATGATTATGTTAGATATATAAAGCAAAACAGGGAGGAAACAGTGAAAAATAAAGATAATTGAAAAATTTCGAATAATTAATAGATATTTCTAATTCATCTGGGCTGTTTCTTCAAAATGAGAACAGAAGACAAAAATGGGAAGTACTTTTAAATGCGATGAGATGTAACTATAAATTAAAGATGTCCTGCTAACCAGAGAATTCTTCTTATTCTTTATAATTTTATCTTGTTTGTCTATGGCCTTATCTGACACATTTCAGAACTGGCCAAGATGAGCAAGAGTGCGCATAATATCAACTCTCGTGTTGGGGGGCAACTATTCACTTGACAACGTGTATAAATAAAAGTTAAAGCATGTTGTGATTGAGAAAACAAGCAGACCACTTAAAGAAAAACAGGACTGAGTATGCTGATGTGGACCATAGGAACTCCTGAACTCGGAGCTGCAGTCAGTCTGTCAGCAGCTCCCGCTTGGACTGCCATACAACAAGGTCATAGGCTAACCTGTTCATTGGCCTAAACTCTACTTTCCTGTCTGATCTCCATAACCGTCAACTCCCCAGAAGTTGAAAAAAACAATCCTGGCCTTGAATAAATGTGAATGATTCAATCTCTCTGGGGTAGAGAATCCCAAAGGTTTGCAAATCTCAGAGCAGATGTTCTTCCTCATCTCAGTGTTCAGAGGGCAGCCAAAGTCCCAGTTTTAGGTCCTCCACCAGAGAAAACATCCTCTCAGCATCTAATCTGCCAAGGCCCCTCAATGTGGTCACTTCTCATTCTGCAAAAATCCACAGAGTGCAGAAGCAATCTGCTTAATCTTTCCTCTGATAATCCTTTCATGCCTAGAGTTGACCTTGTAAACCTGCTCTGTATTACCTCTAATTTAAGTATTCCCATTTCTTAAATGTGGAGATCAAAATTGTAAGCAGTGGTCCAGTTGTGGTCTCACCTAAATCCTGCACAGTTATAGCTAATCGAAGTGTTTATACTCCCTTGAAAGAAAGGTCAACATCCCATTTACTTGATATTCTACTGGGATCCTTTAACTATTGGTATTGGTTTATTATTGTCACTTGTACTAAGGTACAGTGAAAAACTTGTCTTGCATACCGTTCATACAGATCGATTCATTACACAGTGTATTGAGGTAGTACAGGGTAAAAACAATAACAGAATACAGAGTAAAGTGTCACAGCTACAGAAGAAGTGCAGTGCAGGTAGGCAATAAGGTGCAAGGTCATAACAAAGTAGATTGTGAGGTCAAGAGTCCATCTCATCGTATAAGGGAACCATTCAACTGTCTTATCACAGTGGGATAGAAGCTGTCCTTGAGCCTGGTGGTATGTGCCTTCAAGCTCCTGTATCTTCTGTCTGATGGGAGAGGGGAGAAGAGAGAATGACCCAGGTGGATGTGGTCTTTGATTATGCTGGCTGCTTCACCAAGGTAGCAAAAGTTATAGACAGAGTCCATGGAGGGGAGGCTGGTTTCTGTGATGTGCTGGGCTGTATCCACAACTCTCTGCAATTTCTTGCAGTCCTGCACAGAGCAGTTGCCATACCAAGCTGTGATGCATCTGGATAGGATGCTTTCTATGGTGCATCGATAAAAGTTAGTGAATGTCAAAGGGGACATGCCAAATTTCTTCAGCCTCCTGAGGAAGTAGAGGTGCTGGTGAGCTTTCTTGGCCTTGGCGTCTGTGTGGTTAGACCAGGACAGGCTCTCGGTGACGTTCACTCCAAGGAACTTGAAGCTCTCAACCCTCTCGACTTCAGCACCATTGATGCAGATAGGTGCATGCACACTGCCCCCTTTCCTGAAGTCAATGACCAGCTCTTTTGTTTTGCTGACATTAAGGGAAAAGTTATTGCCGTGACACCATGTCACTAAGCTCTCTATCTCCTTCCTGTACTCCGACTCATCGTTATTTGAGATACGGCCTACTACAGTGGTATTATCTGCACACTTGTAGATGGAGTTAGAGCAGAATCTGATCTCACAGTCATGAGTGTATAGGGAGTAGAGTAGAGGGCTGAGGACACAGCCTTGTGGGGCACCAGTGTTGAGAATAATTGTGCTGGAGGTATTGCTGCCTATCCTCACTGATTGCAGTCTGTTGGTCAGAAAGTCAGGGATCCAGTTGCAGAGGGAGGTGTTTTGAGTCCCAAGTTTCAGAGTTTGGTGATGAATTTGCTTGGAATTATAGTATTGAAGGTGGAGCTGTAGTCAATAAGCAATAGACTAATGTAGGTGTCTTTACTGTCCAGATGCTCCACAGATGAGTGTAGGGTCAGGGAGATGGCATCCACTGTAGACCTGTTTCAGCAGTAGGTGAATTGCAGTGGGTCGAGGTTGTCTGGGAGGCTGGAGTTAATGAGTGCCGTGACCAGTCTCTCAAAGCACTTCACGATGTTGGATGTCAGAGCCACTGGTCGGTAGTCATTAAGGCATGTTACCTTGTTTTTCTTCTGTACTGGGATAATAGTGGTCTTCTCAAAACAGGTGGGAACCTTAGATTGAACCAGGAAGAGGTTAAATATGTCTGCAAATACCCCCGCCAACTGATCACTGCAAGATCTGAGCACACGGCCAAGGACACCATCTGGGCCAAATGCTTTCCTCGTGTTCACTCTCTGGAAGACTGATCTTGCATCCTCGTCAGTGACCACGGGTTCAGTTGCATTGGAGGCTGTGAGGGTGGGTGGTGACAAACCAATCCCCTTCTGTTCAAAACATGCATAGAATGCGTTAAACTCATCAGGAAGGGATGTGCTGTTGTTGACTATATTGCCTGACTTTGTTTTGTAACCCGTTATAGCATGTAAGCCCTGCCACAACTGGCAGCTGGTCTGGGACTCTATTTTGAACTGGTATCATCTCTTGCCATCTTGATTTCTTGTAAAGGTCAGGGTCACCTGATTGGAACGCAGCAGTTCTAGACTTCAGTAGGGAGTGGATCTCCCGGTTCATCCATGGTTTCTGGTTTGGGAACTCCTGGATTGTCCTCTTTGGTACACAGTCCTCAACAAACTTGCTGATAAAGTCCATGATGGTGGTGACATACTCATCAAGGCTGGCAGCTGAATCTTGGAACATGGACCAGTCCACTGACCCAAAGCAGTCGTGTAGAAGCTCAGCTATTTCCTCAGACCACCACTGCATGACTTTCTGTACTGGATCCTCCCATTTCAGTTTCTGTTTGTATGCAGTTATTTATTCTGGGAACATACCATGTGGTTTAATAGACACTGCACTAACTATGTTCCTTGTGGACTGTTTAGCAAGTTTGCATTAAATTAGTGCAGTTGTGAACAGTGAAGAAGATTGTCAAAGGACACAGCAGGATATAGATCAGTTGGAAATTTGGGCAAAGAAATGGCAGATGGAGTTTAATCTGGACAAATGTGAGGTGATGCATTTTGGGAGGTTAAATAAGGAGGAAAGATTACAGAAAATGGCATGATGCTCAGGAGCTTTGATGAACAGCGGGATCTTGGGGTGTAAGTGTATAGTTCCCTGAAAGTTGGCAAATCACATTACAGCTATCCAAAACTTTGGAAAAGCCACATTTGGAGTGTTTTGTGCAGTTTTGGTTGCCCCATTACAGGAAGGATGTGGAGGCTTTGGAGAGGGTGCAGAGGAGGTTTACCAGGATGCTGACTGGATTAGAAAGTATTAACTATGAGGAGAAGTTGGACAAACTTGGATTGTTTTCTCTGGAGTACTGGAGGCTGAGGGGAGACCTGATAGAGGATTATAGAATTATGAGAGGCATAGAGAGGGTAGGTAGTCAGTGTCTTTTTCTCAGGATAGAAATGTCAGTTACTAGAGGACATAGCTTTAAGGTGAGAGGGGGAAAGTTTAAAGGAGATGTGTGAGGCAGACACAAAAAATTCTGCAGATGCTGGAATCTGGAGCAATACACAAAGAGTGCTGGAGGAACTCAGCGGGTCAGGTAGCATCCATGGAGGGAAATAAACAGTCGACGTTTCGGGCCAAGGCCCTTCATCAGGACTGGAAAGGAAGAGGGCAGAAGCCAGAATAAGAAGGTGGGGAGAGGGGGAGGAGCACACACAGGCTGGGGATAGGCGAGATCAGGTGATAGGCGAGTCCAGGTGAGAGGGGGAAGGGAGATGGGGGGGAGGGGAAGAAGATGTAATAAGCTGAGAGGTGATAGGTAGAAGAGTCAAAGGGCTGAATAAGGAGGAATCTGGTAGGAGAGGGCAGTGGACCATGGCATAAAGGACGGGGGAGGGGAGGAGAGGAGATGGGCAGGTCATCAAGGCGAGGGAAGGGAGTCACAGGAATAAGGGAAGACAAAGGAGTTGGGGGGGGTGGGGGGGGGGGAGAAGGGGTGGAGTTACCAGATGTTAGAGAAATCAATGTTGAGGCCATCAGATTGGAGACTCCCAAGGTGAAATACGAGGTGTTGTCTCTCCAACCTGAGGCAATTTTTTTTTAAACACAGAGGCTGGTGGGTGCCTGGAATGTGCTGGCAGGAGTCGGGGTAGAAGCAGTATGATAGCAATGGACATGAACAGGCAGGGAATAGAGGGATACAGATCGTGTGCAGATACGATTAGTATAGATTGGCATTATGGTTGGTGCAGATGTGGGTACCGGAGGGCCTGTTTCTGTGCTGTATTGTTCTATGACAACACAGTCCAAGAAAAGGAATGGATCAACTAGAAAATTTAAAATGAAATTGATGAAGGAATGACATCAATCCTAAATGACGACTTTTCTTCATTTATTTTTAAATGGAAGAATGCCATAAAGGAATTAAAGAGAGATATGGCAGATAAGGTCGTGCAATTGGTCAGAGTGAAGGAGATGGCACTAAGACATTTTGTGACAGTAAATGCGTAAAAGGTGCTAATTACATGCAAATAGAATACCAAGGAAAATAAGACAGGAAATAACAAGAGGGCTTTGACCACAATCTTTAAAACATCTTCAGGCGGAGGAGTTGAATTAAAGTGCTAGAAGATCACCAATGTAACATTGTTGTGTAAGGTAGAAGGAAATGATAGATCAAATAACTGCCGACCAGCGTCAATCATGGATACACTGCAGGAGCACAATACAAGATTAAATCAGTACTCGATATAGATCTGTAAAGAAGCAGGTCATGTTTGACAGGAACTCTTTCTAGTCCATTAAAAGGGAGAATGCCAGTGGAGGTGGATTTTCAATAAGGTTTGTAGATTAACTGAAGGTGCTTGGCAGTGAAAGGTACCAGGTAGTCAGCATAAGAGGTTAATGAACAACGTATCATTAATGGATGTTATTTCTATGGAAGGAAAGGAATCACAGACTAAATGGTCAAACTTGACTAGTGTGGAAAATGCATGGAGACTGATTGACACCCATGAAGATAATTTTGAAAGTTGGTGGAGAAGTTTGCAAAGTTGCTAAGGAAAATATATGCAATAAGGTAATTCTCCAAATAACTCCTAGGGACGTGTCTTCAGTTGTACTTTAGGGAGTGGGGACAAGTGGTGGCACAAAGGGGGAATCATCAGGATTGGAGGCACTTTTATGGTGATGTGCTCTTCTTGGGGTGTGATATCATCACGAGTGTTCCTGGTGCAGTAATCATTTGCAGTTGTAAAGGTGACCAATGACAGAAAACGTCTAGTTGAATTTTCCTAACAATACAGAATGATCCGAAAATGCTGGTTACTGTGTTTCACTCATCAAAGAAAAAAAATGTCAAATGATCACACTCTTGCAGAACAAGTAGAGAAAACAAATAGGACTTGGACGTGTGTGAAGGGTCACGGGTGGGTTCAGTCTCAGACAGGGGAGTGGCAATGGTCGAATATTAGAACCTTAGGGGGGCATTGTTGGTTGAGTTGGTTTAGAGGTGTCTCCTACCCCACCCCCTCAAGGATGAGCTGCCACAAGGGTATTTCCTCCCCCAGGTTTAAGTGTACCTTCCTGAAGACACTTCCCAACTCTGGGCTCTATGAACTGGGACCTGCTTTGAGTTACAATGATGCAGAACCCACAAATGATTTGAAGACCTGGTGCTGCACAAGTGGTGTACAACAATGATAATCATGGAAGTTATGAAACAGAATCAGGTTTATGACCTATATGACATGAAATTTGTTGTTTTGTGGCAGCAGTACTGTGCAACAACATAAAAATTACAAAATAGATAAATAGTTCAGGAAAAAGGAATAATGAGTTAGTGTTCATGGACCGTTCAGAAATCTGATGGCAGAGGGGGAAGAAACTGTTTCTGAATCATTGAGTGTGGGTCTTTAGGCTCCTGTACCTCCTCCCTGATAGTAGTAACGAGAAGAGGGCATGTCCCAGATAGTGAGGGCCCTTAGGGATGGATGCCGCCTCCTTGAGGCACTGCCCCTTTAAGATGTCCTTGATGGTGGGGAGGGTCGTGCCCGTGATGGAGCTGGCTGAGTCTACAACCCTGTGGAGCCTCTTGCGATCCTGTGCATTGGAGCCTCCATAGCAGGCGGTGATGCAACCGGTCTGTTGATCCAGATATGTGCTGCTTGCCACCACAGGGTGCCACTGTGCATGTACAGCACCTTGATACATCAGTGCCTCATGTGCATGAAAATCTTGGAAGGAATATCCAGGGCTTCGTGATTCATACAGTAAAGGTTTAATTTCTATTCACAGACATTTTTTCCAAGAAATTTATTGTACTTTCACTTTAACTAAGCCCATCCTTTGTTTCTTTACTAATCCCACTACTGCATTGGCACCCTTACTATCATTTAAGCTCTTGGGTCCGACTCTATCACAGACCTTCCCTTTTATTCTCTCTTCTCAACAATATAAAACTTTCTTATCTTTAATCTTTCCCAGTTCTAATGAAAGGTTATCAGACTGCAATGCTACCTGTTCTTCTTTGCACAGTTGATTATTTCCAACATTTCATTACATATCTCCAGCACCGTGGTATTTTCCTTGTATCCTCCTTCCCTGTGATGTTGAAGAAAACCTTCAAAGCTGCTAAATAATGTATCAGAATAACCATTTGCTAAACTTAGTCTGTTTCCAGGTGTGTTATTTACTATTGAGTTTTGGGGAGAAGGTGTGCTGAGGATTGAGAAACTTAGCACTGGGAATTCAGGCTGAATTGCAAACCTATCATCAATTAGTGAAAAGAAATGTTTATTTGGAGTAAACAATTAATGGATGTTTGGAAGCATTAATTTCCTCATGACAACTCTATTAATCACACTGTTATGTTAAAATAACTAAGAGTTGCAAGTCAGGCTAATCATAGTTTAAAATTTCAACCAGATGTAAATCGACCCTCTGATCCCAAAGATAAATCAAACCTTTGCTGATTCAGGTGGATTTATTCATGAGAAACTATAGCAACAAAGCTCAATAATAAGAGGTCATTCATAATCCAGAAATCTTTGGTTAAGTCAAGAGTGGAGAGAATATTCTTGCACTCTCTACCCTTGAGATAACAGTCCTTTAACAAGGCCAGGGAAATCTTGTGTTAACCCAAGATGCAGGTGGAGAAAGAAAGTTGTTCTCTTTCTAGGTTTCTGATGGGAAGCCAACCTGACTTCGAGTCCTGCTTCTCAGTCAGATGGGGAACACTCTAGCATGGTTGTATCCACAGGAAAAGGTAAAGTACCTACTGCTGTGTTAGTGGGAGTGTCAGGGGTGAGGTGGAAAGATCTGGATCTTGGGCATGTCCTGATCTTAGGGGGCTGTGTGGATCCTTTATCCAGGATAGTGCACAAAGGCCTTGCTTGTGAGAAGAAAATAGACTGCTAGTCTGGAAGGATGGCCTTCCATGCAGTGTCACAAAGAAGTCCTCACTTCCTTTAAGTCTTTGGGATTCCTGAGGCTCAGGAGAAGTAGTTGACCAGAGATTCTCTTGCAAGGTGTAGTATAGATGGGTACTTGATGAGAACATGGACAGGGTGGTTTCTGTGCTGTATGACTCTAGGATGAGTTAAAGATGAGATTCCTATTGACAAAACTGGCTGGCCAAAATTAAACCTTAAGGGAATTTTCATCATAATATTGAAATGACAACTCCATGGAACGACTTGGTAGTTCAGCAAATGACCTGCCTTCATGAAACTTGAAAGTGGCACAGAAGAGACGGCCTTTGAGATTTTAAAATATGTTTATATCTCATTGTTTTTGTGGACTAAAATTACTCTTAAAAATTATTTTCCGAAGTTCCATGTCCCCACATATTTGCTCCTATTCAATTAGATGAGGGTAGCCACAATGGCTTACAAGGTCATCTGGATTTATTGAATGCTTTCTCCTTTGAGCAAACTTGGAGCTATAAAATTCCATGAAGACAATAACAAGGCCATTCAGCCCATCAAACATGTACTGCTTTCATGACTGTTAGTCTTCGTGTTGCTCTACACACCAATGAATTGGAGTTTTGCCAACACCATTCATGGAAATTGTGAACTGTCATTATCAGTGACTGATTCATCACTCTTGGTGATTTTCCAAAGGTCAGTAAGAGCTCACTGGAAACGTTTGAAACCTCAGGAAACTTCCTCCCTGGGAGAATTCACATACCAATCTACAACAGCGTGCAAAGTAAATCTCAAATAATAGATTCTGAAATAATAATTGATGTTCTGGCTGCTATACATGAGCTAATGAATGCAATGCTGACTTCTAATGAGACCAATCAAATTCAAAACAGACTGCAGTGGAAAAATAAAATGCTCACTCACCAGCAGACCAAACGACAAAGAAAGAACTGTTTGCAGAAATTGTCATCATTACTGAATGCCTGGAACTCACTATAAAAATTATGAATTAATTCCTAATGGATGCAGCAGACTGGAGCCAAACATAATAGAGCCAAAAGCAGGATGTAAATATGCTCTATTTTTTAAAAAAGGCTGTAGAAAAGTACTGCAGGGAGTGTCCATTATGTCTGTGCTGCCTCTTTGAGAGGTCATCCGATTACTCCCTCTTGCCTGTCCCTTCCTCATACCCCTTCAAATTGTTGCCTGTCAGCATGGAACCAATTCTTTTTTGAAGGATATTATTGGATTTGCTTTTACTGCCCTTTCAAGGAGTGTATTACAGACCTGGTTGTGGGAAATAAAACCTCATTTCTTTATTTTGTCAATTACTTAAAAATGTTAATTCATTACGTCATACTTACTTTTTAAGTAATTGACAATTACTTGTCAATTACTCCAAATTATTCCTGCAGTTTGGTGAGACTTGAAACAGTAATCCAAGCAGAATTTACCTTACATAATCTGCTCAATATCTGATGCCCAATATAAAGCATCTTTGTGACCTCAAGATGGACTTGTTTGTTTTACAGATGCACATTCTGTGTGGTTATTGGACTAAGGATGGTTTTTGAAGGGTCTAGATTACATTTATGAAGGAAACATATTACAGTCTGAAAAAAAGAGAACAGTGGGAGGCTCTAATAGGAAATGAGGTGTCAGTCCATTAGGACCATCTCCAAGCCTTTGATCCACAGTATCCATACATCCACCAGACAGGTCATGTACAGAAGAGAAGATTACCGATGAAAACAATCCAACATAGTCAAATGTAAAATACAATAGAGGCTGGAAATGTGAAATAAAAACAAAAAATGTGATGCAGTGTTTGTAGAGACAGAAATGTTTCCACTTGATGACTTGATCTTATCCTCCTGGTAACAACTTCATTGTTCCCATCTTCAGCTCTTCCAAAGTCATCTTGGGTATTTTAACCTGACTTTGAAATGGGACTTGAGCCCATAACCTTCTGACCCAGAGGCCAAATCTGAACCCAAACCTAAACCGTCACCGTGGCACCAACAATTCTGAAAAGAGGTAAGTTTGGTGACAAAACCAGAACTAGTATTCATGCTGTATGTCATTTATGTAATGAGCTGGGGCCAGCTTGGAATGATCAGGGCAATAGAGCACCTTGTTAGCTTTCGGACTTCACACCACCATGACCTTGCACATTCAGTAGTGACCTATTAATCTTAAGTCAGACAGAATCAATCCCTCCTGGACCGCAGTGATTGTCATTTTCAACCTATAAGAACACACTTTAGGTTTGACATACTTTTGGATTTCATTTTATTTTTACACTTCTGTTTAACTAGTGAACCAAGGTTTAAAGCAATCATTATTTATTTTTTGTCCTTTGTTTCTCTATCAGCTCTGGAGTATTTTTTTTGAACTGGTTTCCTTGTAACACCAAAGTACATACAAAACAGCACAATTCCTGGTAAAAATACCCTCTGCACATGCACAGTCCCCCCAGCGCAGTTTGCAGATGCACAGAAATAGACAGTGGGGCAGGGGTTAATCATCTCCTTCATGGGCCCCAGCCGACCGAAGCAGACCAGTTTCTTTGAAGGGTAATTGACACTGACACCTTTATTATCCATCTCGCATTCCTTTACTTGTCCCATTTACACCCACTTTTGCCTTGGACCCTGACCCCTTTTATCATTTAATCTCTCCTGGCCTCCACCTTTCACCGTTCTTCCTTTTGCTCCTTTCCTTCCCTTCCTCTGCCTCCAATCTACGTAACTTTTCTCAGTACAGAAGATCGGTCACGCACCCAAAACATGAACCCTGTTTTGCTTACGATAGACTGGTTCAGTATTTCCAGAACCCTTTGTTTTCATTTCAGGATGGTTCTGGGTCTGGCTTCTCATCTCACTACCAGCCTCCTGTTTAAGTTGAGAAGTGCTTTTGGAAGATGGTAATTGAGGCCTGGAAATTAAAATGGTCCCCTCCTCATGATAGAAGCATCACACTGTTTTACCCCTGCTTGATTTTGGACAAGTGAATTTGCCAGATAAATAGCAGCTCACCCCAGTCATTTATTTGTCCATTGTTGACACTCATGCCTACAGGATGGCTGCCTTACCATCCAGGGTTCACATTCTGCTGACAAAGTTTGGCCTTCTTACTGAACTATTCATCTCATTTTCTAAAAGAAGCACATGCCACTGAAATAATAAAACTCGTTTTGCAGTGTTTTTTTCCACCTATAAACTTTACAAGCAAGAACATGGACTGCAAAAATAACCAGTCACCCAGAAAATAACTCAGGCACAAACTTCACCAGTTTATATTATTCCCATAAAAACTGTTGTGATGCAAAGATAGCAAATGCAAAAATCCGTTTCTGCTAAGTTACAAATTGAGCCACAGACTGCAACTAAACCTTGTTCTATCAACACTTTTGTCATTTAATAATCTAAACTATGACCTTCCCTTTTATTTCCCCCCTCCCTTCTCCCTGTCTCTGCATCATAACATTTGTTTCTAATCTTGATAAATTCTGATAAGAGATTATTGATGTAAAACATTGCTAACTTTATGGATACTGACTGACTTGCTTACTACTTCCAGCATTTTCTGTATTTTACTGCAGTTAGATGAACAGTAGCATAGTGGTTCAGAACAGGTTCAGGAAGGTACAGAAGCCCCACACCACCAGGTTCAAGAACATGTACTTCCCTTCAACCATTTGGTTCTTGACCCAACCAGCAAAACCCTAACTGCAAGAGTTTAGCAACACCATAACCACTTTGCACTAAAATGGACTTTATTTTTGTTCTGTGTTCTTCCTTGTAAAAATTGTGTATAATTTAAGTTTATATTTTTCTTGTGAATGCTGCTTATCTGATACTATGTGCCAGTGATGTTGCTGCAAGTAAAGTTTTCATTGCACCTGTGCATACATGTACTTGTGCATATGATAATAAACTCGACTCTGACTTCAAGTTATGGGACAGGCATTCGGAGCCTAGACGATGGATCCAGAGACACGAGTTCAAATCCGACCACGGCATCTGTGGAATTTAAATTCAAGTTCTTAATTGAATCCAGAATTAAAAGGCTATTAGTGGTGATTACAAAACCACAAGGTTGTCCTGTAACTTTATCTGGTCCACTAAAGTCCTCCAGAGAGGAACCCGGCTACCTTTACCGAGTCGGCCCACATTTAACTCCATCCCCTTCCATTGTGGCTGATGCTTCTGTCTCTGAAATGCCCCAAGAAAGTCAAGGACAATAAATGCTGGCCTTGCCAGTAATGCCCACACCCAGCAAATAAATTAATCTCAGCTATTTCGGAATTGATTGCCATGAATGAAGATTGGTGCACTTGGCTGAAAGAAACAAATATTGGTAAATTGAAACAAGATTAGCCGACAGTTGTCACATTTTGTCTCTTCATTCCCATACACAAAGAAATTACAGCAGTTGCATCAGATATTGTACTTACTGGGTTTAGAAAATGCGAATCAGCCACCCATTAAAACCAAGAAATGTGACCATATTTTACTCAATGTAAGGCAAAGTGTCAACTACAGTCAAAGTTAATATTGGTCTGTGTGAGTATGCTTGTAATACCATACAAGCACAATACGGTAATACCATACAAGCAGGCACGGTATTGTAGCAGTTAGCGTAACATTATTACAGCACCAGAGACCCAGGCTCAATTCCAGCCACTGTCTGTAATTATGTTCTCCCTGTGTCTGCTTGAGTTTCCTCCGGGTGCTCCGGTTTCCTCCCACATTCCAAAGACGTACGGGTTAGGAAGTTGTGGGCATGCTATGTTGGCGCTAGAAGCGTGGCGACACTTGTGGACTGCCCCCAGAACACTCTACGCAAAAGATGCATTTCACTGTGTGTTTCGATGTGCATGTGGCTAATAAAGATATCTTATTTAATCCCCCTTTACACCATTTAAACTTTAAGTTGCCTTAAGTTCTGGAAGAACAGCTGTGATCAACAAGCTCTTATTTAGTGCTGCTATTTTTTGTTTTCTCATGTGCCATGGGTGTCATTGACCAGGTCTGCCTTTAATGCCTACATCTATTGCCGAAGAAAGTGAAAATGAGCTATCTTCTAGAGCCACTGTAGTCCATGATAAATCCCGCAGCATGACTAAGTATCAAGTTCCAAGGTTATTCTTATGATCCTTACGAAATGCCAATACTTCCCCTCCTATACCATATGGATACCAAGAGTGGTGGTTAAATACTCTCCTTGCAACATTTTTATAAAGAAAGGCACAGATAACTTTTTCTCTCAAGTTTTTGATTATAATAGCCTACTGCCGTGAAATATAGAAACAATAAAAATGTGAAACTCAGTATAGTTTCAGGAGTTCAATGCAAGCAAATTGTACTGTCAAGTAAATGCTTGGATATAGATCACATTGCTTTTAGTTGTTAGGTATTCTCCAATAAAGACACATGTTATCCTTGTGGCCAAGGCAAAATTATTGAAATCAGAATCAGATTTATTATCACTGACTTCGATGACGTGAATTTTGTTTGGTTGCGGCAGCAGGATACAGAATTATATAAATCACAAAAATAAATAAATAATGCTAATTAAAGGAGTACAAGGAAAGACTGTTTAAAGCTCTGTCATTCAACTGCTGGATACTGAAAGGCCTGAATAGAGTGGACGTGGAGAGGATGTTTCCATTAGTAGGAGAGTCTAAGACCCCAGGGCACAGTCTAAGAATAAAAGGACGTCCCTTTAGAACTGAGACGAGGAGAAATTTCTTCAGACAGAGGGTAGTGAATCTGTGGAATTTGTTGCCACAGAGGGCGGTGGAGGCCAAGTCATTGGGTGTATTTAAGGCAGAGATTGATAGGTTCTTGATTGGGAAGGGGGTTAAGGGTTATGGGGAGAAGGTGGGAGAATGGGATTGAGGGAATAAATTAGCCATGATTGAATGATGGAGCAGACTAGACGGGCTGAATGGCCTAATTCTGCTGTTACATCTTATAGTCAAACTGCATGGGAATGAGTCAGTAGCAATAGTTTATACTGTGGGTCTTAGTGAAGGATATTGAAACTGAAAAACTAGCTTTTTCAGAATCAGATTTATTATCACTGACATACGATGTGAAATTTGTTGTTTTGCAGCAGCAGTACAGTGCAAAGACACAAAAAATCTATAAATTACAAAAGGAAATAAATAGTGCAAAAAAAAAGGAATAACAAGGTAGTGTTCATGGACTGTTCAGAAATCTGATGGCGGAGGGGAAGAAGTGGTTCCTGAATCACTGAGTGTGGGTCTTCAGGCTCCTGCACCTCCTCCCTGATGGTAGTAACGTGAAGAGGGCATGTTCCAGATAGTGAGGGACTTCAAGAGGTATAACACTCCTCAGAACATGAAACATGGAAGCCTGAAGTGTTGCCGTCGAGACCCGTAATTCATTTAAGGGGTGTGAGCTTTGCAGGCTGAGCCAACGTTTAATTCCCCATCCCCGATTGTCCATGAGAAAGTGGTGAGCTGCCTTTAGAATGATGAAATGCATAGACAACAGTTTACAAACCATCATGCCACACATTCAGATGTCATTAAGCTGGAAACAGAGCAGAAAAGGTTCACAAGGATGTTCCTGAGATTGCAGAGCTTGAGTTATAAGGAGAGACTGGATAGGCTGGGGCTTTTTTCTTTGGAGCTGAAAGGTGACCTTATAGGGGTATGTAATATCATGAGGGGCATGGATAAGGTGAATGGCATAGTTTTTTTCCCACTGGGTAGAGCAGTCTAAAACTAAAGGGTGTAGGTTTAAGGCTGGAGTGGAAAGATTTAAAAGGGAACTGAGAGGCAAGTTTTTCCACACAGAGGGTGGTGGGTATATGAAATGAGCTGCCGGAGGAAGTGGTAGAAGCAGGAACAATTACAACTTTTAAAAGATATTTAGACAGGTACATTGAGGGGAAAGGATTAGAGGGATATGCAGGCAAATGGGACTGGCTCAGGTGGGTAACTTGGTTGGCATGGACGATTTGGACCAAAGGGCCTGTTTCTGTACTGTATAACTATGTTCCCATGAATGCAGTGGGAATGCTGCACTACAGATATGGTATAGGAGGAGGAGAGGTACAGCACCTATCAACCTCTGGTTGTATTAGTGCCAAAAGGCCAGGTTGAGAAGATCTCCTTCATGATGGAGCAACCAAGACATCACAGTTAAAAAGGCACCCGGCAAAATCAGCTTAAGCATCTTCAGTGGAAGGTCATGTTTTGTATTAACTGAATGAGCACAATGCTGGGCAAAAATAAACAAATGGAATCTGCATAAGATGATATCTGGTTAATTAAATTGTTGAACAACAAATTGAAATTGCTACTTAGCTGCAGATTCCTCTTGCATCGGAATTCCTGACCATGTCTCCTAAAAGGATTATCATTACTTCCAAAAGTTAATTCAGCAAAATATCTTACTCTGCTATAATCCATGTAGAAATAAGTTCTATTTGTTTCAAGTTTTTAAAATCACACAGAAGACTTTGAACAATAATTAGTGCAACTATGAAGCAAAAGCACTTTTTTTGGACAAAATGTACCCTGCAGTCCATCTCCTTATCCAATTTTTGCACAATGTGCAAATAGAAAATATCCAAAAGTTGTAGCATACGTGATAGATTGTCTTAAATTGTAGACTTAAACCAAATTCGGAAATGTACCCCCGGGTATTTAAATACACAGACAGACAAAAATACCAATGTACTTCAACATAGTACATTCATAGTTTTAAAGATGAATATCCTACCCTGTCTATTTAGACCAGCTTCCAGTCAGTACTGCTGAAGAACAGAGAAGTCATTTCTTCTCAATAGATGATATCACTTCCTTTTGGCCATGGCCCAATCACAGACAAGATCACAGGTTCAGGAACCAACCCTTTAATTTCCTGTTTTACTGCACATAATTTCAGAAGTCTGCCATGCTTTTTATGACATATTTAATAACAGCATGGATCTCAGGGTTCATAATATAGTTGAACATGCCAGCACAAAATTACTGCATTTTTTTAAAAAAATAAAAAAAAATATTTAACAGTTCAGGCAGCATCTGTGGATGGAGAAGCAAATTTAATGTTTCAGGTTGATGACATGTCTGCAGAACTGGAAAAAATTAGAGCTTTTAAGCAAGGACAGAGATGGAAAAAGGGGCTAGACAAGAACAGAGGGGAAGGTCTGTGACAGGCTTGAATGTAGGGGAGAGTAAATAACAAAATGACTACTGGCGGAATCAAACCCTAACAAAGTGTATTTGAACAATGAGAGGCCTTAAAGGTAGAGGTGTTTTAGCTACTGTATAAGTACATTAACTTGAGCAAGAAGGGTTGGAAAATTAAATCCAGAGCTACCTGGATCATCAAAATTTAGAATGCACTGGAACAGAAATCAGAGGACACGACAGATGCCAGACTGTTAACACGCGAGACCAGGCTGATTACAGAAATTTCAGAGGAAACATAGAAAAGGAAATGAGGAAGCATGAGAAAAAAACTGGCAGCAAACCTAAAAAGAAATCTAAAATATACCACTGGCACAGGAAAAAGGCAAAGGGTTTCAAATCAAGTCGAGTTTATTGTCTTGTACACAAGTACGGTGAGGTACAGTACAATGAAGAACTTGCTTGAAGCAGTATCACAGGCACTTATGTACAGACAACATACAGAAAATAAATTATACATAAATTACATATAAAATTGTACCATACAGTGAAAAAAAGACTGTGCAAAAGCAAGGCCTTAGTGCAAAACAAAAAACAAAGGTTCAATCGAAGACAAGTCCATGGTAGTGCAAGAGGTGGTCCGTAGTGTTATGTTGCTGAGGTAGGGTTAGGGTTGTGCAGGTTGGTTCAAGAAGCTGATGGTTGTAGGAAAGTAGCTGTTCCTGAACCTGGGGTGTGGGACTTCAGGCTTCTGTACCTCCTGAACAGCTAAATGATTGTAAGCTGAGCCAATGAGAGACCAAAAAGGAAATCTAATCAGAGGAAGGGGCATAGTTGGGTGCTTTACCAAGGAAGATGTTGCAGGACTCTCAGCAAAGGAAGATGCAGATGAGATTGCAGCTAGGTTAATAATTAATAATGAAGAAGTAACGGAAAGGATCCAATTGCCTTGGTCCCACTTCCTTAATAATAGATTCTAGCATCTTCCCACTTGAAGTGGATAAATCATCTTGTTTAGATAAGATGTTGAGGCAAGTGAGAGGTGATGTTGCAGAGTCTCTGACTATAATTCTCCAAATGCCGATAGATTCACTGGTTGTGCCTGAGGATTGGAAAACCACAGATGTTATACCCTTGTTCAATACAATAACAGTGACAACAGACCAGTCAGTTTAACCATGGGGGACTGAATTAGCAGTCACTTTAGCAGGGTGTGAATTAATTAGATAAAGCTAGATAAATTTGTTAGAAGTAGATTATATTGAACTAACGATAGAATTAACAGAGAGGTTTGATGAGGGAGATGCAGATGATGTGAGAAATGTGGACTTCCAAAAGGTGTTTGATAAGGTTTATCATCAAGAGAAGCCTATGGGCTCAAAAGGGCTGTTACAGAAAATTGTCTAGCTCATTGGCAACAAAGTGTAATAATGGAAAGTTTTTGGTTGGACTGGAACAAAATATACAGTGTAGTTTGCCAGGTATCAGAATTAATGTCTAGAACTTAGGTGCATAGAGGACAATTTCCAAATTTGCAGACAACACAACTGCAGTATACTGTGTGGAGATAAAGTAAAAGACTTCAAGGAACTATGCTGGTGGAATGGGCAAGTAGGTGGCAAGTGAAATTTAATAGTGCATGATGCAAAGTGTTACACTTTAGTCGGAAAAATGGCAGGAGGCAGAAAAGCGGGCTGTGGAGGTTCAATTGCTGAGAAGTTCCAAGACAGGGACTGATAAATTTTTAGATATTAAGGAATCAAGGGATACAGAGTTAATGTTGAAAAGTGACGCCAAGGTAAAAGTTCAGCCATGATCTTACTGAATGATAATACTCTTGCTTTTTCCTATGTTCCTGCATTCTTAAAAGCCAATTACACTCCAATGAAACTAGCCTACTTCAACAGCTTTATGGACTTCAGACCATTCCCACCTTGGTGTGGATTGCTTACCCGTACGGAAGTTTCCATCATTACTTTTGGCCATTGCACGGGAACCCATCAAAGATTAAGAAGTTGGAAGAAAATAATTTCTGCTATTAATGAAAGTGCTTGCTCTTTGTTTCGAGCTCAGTGTCTAGAAAGATCATGAAATCCAACAATAATGATGAAATGTTTTTGACTTGCCTATTAAGCGCCAGTGATTTCATAGGGGAAAGAATACTGGCTAGAAACTCAGCCCTGGCCAGGAATGCTAAATGTGCTGTAGGGTAGTGGCTGGAATGGAACATGAGGTCATATGCATGTAGCTTGTTAAAACTACCAACTGGGATGAATTCCTAAACATCTGTCTGACTTGGTAACTGATCAAGGAGTAACAAATTACCACCTGGCATGTAAGATCTCAGTAGAGTGGCAATCTGGAAGCTAACAAAGCGCTGATCCGAGTGCCACATTGGTTGACTATAATCAAAGGTCATCATATCGATACTGTATATCAAGAATATTGGGATCTGGTATGGTCACCGAAGAATGATAAGACCATAAGATATAGGAGCAGAATTAGGCCATTTGGCCCATTGAGTCTGTTCCGCCATTCAATCATGGCTGATTTTGTTTTCAACCCCATTCTCCCACTTGCTCCTGTAACCCTTAACCCCCTTACCAATCTAGAACCTATCAATTTCTGCCTTAAATACACACAATGACTTGGCCTCCGCAGCCCACAACGAATTCCACGGAATCACCACCATCTGGCTGAAGAAATTCCTCCTCATCTCAGTTCTAAAGGGGCGTCCCTTTATTCTGAGGCTGCGCCCTTGGGTCCTAGACTCTCCTGCTGATGGAAACATCCTCTCCACGTCTACTCTATCCAGGCCTTTCGGTATTTGAAAGGATCTGATTATCTGAGGATGTGGTTCAGAGATGGGCTATGTGGATTCTACATAGTATCCAAACCTCTGGAGTTTGTGCTCCTTGCTTGAGGAATGTGGCTGGCACTGTGACCCAACTTTCATCTCACCTGTTATCAGACATGGCTCCATGGTTAGCACTCTCACCTCTGAGCTAGAACGTTGCAGTTTCAAGATCTCCTCCAGCTACCCCGGTACAATATTTGAGGAGTTGCTAAGTTGCTGGAACATCAGAAAATAAAGCAGAAAATGCTGGAAATACTCAGCAGGTCAGGCCGCATCTGTGGGAAGAGAAACAGTTTAGGTCGAAGACCCTTCGTTAGAAATCCAACGAAGGATCTTCAACCTGAAACATTAACTCTGTTTCTCTTCCCACAGAAGCAGTCTGACCTGCTGAGTATTTCCAGCATTTTCTGTTTTTTATTATTTTAGATTTCCAGCATCTGCAGTTTTTTTAAATTTAAACTTAAAGCATCATCTAGCTTCTAAGTTGGAAGTTAAAGATCCCATTAAACTCTTTTGAAGAGAATCAGAGGGGTTATCCTTCATGTCTTGGTCTAACTTACTGCAAAGTTACTCAAAACAGCTAATTCCATCTTGTTGCATTGTTGTCTACAGGATCCTACCCCATTCTATGCAAGATTGGATGCTGCATTAAACACATGTCAAACTTCGAAAGTACTTAATTATCTGTACTGCATATTGGGAATGTCTCAGGTTGTGAATGGTGTACCGGAAATACAAGTCCCTTACAACCCAAGCCACTGTGTTTTTAAGTGGTTTTTACTTAAAGCCTGCATCAATTGCTAACAATCCCAGGAAATGCTGGAAATGCTCAACAAGTCAAACAAAATCTATGGAGAAAGAAACAGAGTTAATAAATTTAGATTGTTACCTGGATTGAAGGGACAAAAGAGCAGTATCCCAAATAGACCTAATAAGTACATTTTGCCAGCTCAGTAAAGCCACAATTTGACTTTTCCTTTCAACACATCTGCAGCTAACATCATAGCACATTCAGTTAATTAGACCATAAATGTGATGACCTAAATTACCTTGTGCTGAACTTTTACAAGAAATAATCACCAAACTTCCCTTAAAGTATTAAGTCTTTTAAGACAATGCATAACTGTAAGTGCTCAATGATTAATATTTCTTGCATATAACTTTCATTGTCTGATTGACTGTCACACTGCTTGACGACAATCTGGAGAATTTCAGCGGTAATTAATTTAAATACAAGACTATATATAATTCTATTTAATGACGTAAATTGTAATTCAAATGCAAATTTTAAAAGAAGCAAAAGCACTGCATCTTGCTCCTGACTCACTCTGACTCATTTCTTTTTATTACAGTCCCTACAATTTCAGAGAATTATATCAGGTGTATGATCATTCAGTGAAAAGAAACATTACTGCTAGACCAGGCATTGTCTGTGCATAATCATGCTTCATTTATTGGCCAATAAGAATCATAGAATCTTACAACATTCAACCCATTGGGCCTGTACATGTGCTTTGAAAGAACAATATAATTGTTGACGGTAAGAAAAGCAAATGCTATGTTGGCATTCATTTCGAGAGGTATAACGCATAAAAGTAAGGATGCGTTGATGAGGCTCTATGGGGCACTGGTGAGACCTCATTTGGAATACTGTGTGCAGTTTTGGGCCCCTTATCTTAGGAAGGATGTACTGATGTTGGAGAGGGTTCAGAGAAGATTTATGAGGATGATTCCCGGAATGAAAGGTCTTACATACGACAGGCAATTGTCGGCTCTTGGACTGTACTCATTGGAATACAGAAGAATGAGAGGGGACCTCATAGAAACATTTAGAATGTTGAAAGGACTGGACAGAGTAGATGTGGCTAAGTTGTTTCCCTTGGTGGGTGAGTCTGGGACTAGAGGGCACAGTCTTAGAATTAGAGGGTACCCATTTAGATTGGAAATGAGAAGAAATTTCCTTAGCCAGAGGGTCGTGGATCTGTGGAATTCGTTGCCACATACAGCTGTGGAGGCCCAATCATTGGGGGTGTTTAAGAAGGAGATTGATAGGTATCTAATTAGTCAGGGTATCAAGGAATATGGGGAAAAGGCCGGGAATTGGGGCTAGATGGGAACAGTTTAGCTCATGGTGAGGCAGCGGAGCAGACTCGATGGACCGAATGGTCTACTTCTGCTCCTTTGTCTTGTGATCTTGTGATCTTATGACATTTTTTCCCCTGGAAATTGGTTCTCTTCAGACACATGTTAATATGTCTTTATAAAGTTCCACTGGAGTATGATACCACCACCTACTTTAGGGAGAGCATTCCGGATTTTAATTGGTAATTGGTTTATTATTGTCACATGTACCAAGATACAAAGAAAAGCTTTGTTTTCGTGTCATCCAGACAGTTCATTCCATACATAAGTACATGGAGGTAGTACAAAAGGAAAACAATAACAAAATGCAGAATATAATGTTTCAGTTACAGAGAAAGTGCAGTGTGTGTAGACAAATAAGATGAAGAGCCATGAGAAGGTATCTTGAGAGATTTTAATAATTTGCTGTGGAAAGAAATTTGCTCTCTTACTTTTTTAAACCTATGATAGATCATTACCTGCTCTGTCAAACCCCTTTGTAATCTTCACAGATTCTCTTCGATTTCTCCTCACCACCTCTGGTTTAAGGGGAGCGATCCCAGCTTCTCCAACTTTGGGGAAGTCTATCACCTCGTGGTCAACCTGCAATTTACTATTTCCAGAGCATTGACCACGTTCCAAACATGTGGTGCCCAGAACTGCACATATTGCTCCAAATGAAGATTAAACAGTGATCTGTAAAGCCTTAACATGGATTCCTTGTTCCTGTGGTCAAGGCCCCCTATTTACATAGCCAAGAACCCTATGCATTGTTACCAACCTTACCAACATCCCGTCCTGCCTTTAGAGCAGTGAATGTGCACTTTTGTAATGGAACTATCTAATTATAATGGGCTATGTATAAAATCCCACTGCAACCTTTTGAAGAGGATTAGAAACATTTTCCTCCATGATTACATGTAATTTATTCCTACAAATAGCTAATCTAGTCATTGCTACTTGGTTGTCTGTGGAATCCTTTTCTATGAAAAATCAGATGCTGTATTAAACACGTGACCAACTTCAAAAGTACTTAATTAACTGTAATGCATAAGGGGAATACCTCAGGTTCTGAATGACATAATGAAAGTACAAGTCCTTTGCATCCTAAGCCTGAGTCTTGTGTTCGCCTTTCAAGGAATGCCTGCAGATGCACTTACCTTTAGCTGTTGTATAGCTCCCAGCACCTCAGTGCTGCAGCTGTTTTACAAAGCAGGGCTAGTGGCAACTAAGCCGCAGTAAGTGGAGACTAAAACCCCACCACAGACTGCCCTGAAAGCTTTCTGGCAAGCCATACTGACAAAAGCTTTTTCTCTTTTTTCTAAATGTCTCATGATCAGGGACATTTGGCAACAGTTGAACATATTTAAATACTTCTTTTAAATTAAAATATCCCAATAAAAATGTATTCTACATATATTAATTACATTTAAATAAGAACAAACCACTTTCCATTTCAATGAACGTCAGGAATCCAGTTCAAATGAATGGAGCTACTCCCAAAATGCCGGCTATGGTTGGCCCAAAGCTAAGGGGCCAGATACAAAGTGTTTCCAGTCCCTTGACTCAGCACGTATCAGAACCACTTGCTGCACTCAGTCCTGAGTACTTGCATCTCCAGGTGAAGCCTGCTTATAGCCCCTGTGTTAATGGTGGGAAGGCTCTAAAGGATTGCAGAGGAAGGATGGTACCCAACAGTTCCCTTCCCTTCCCCTATTAAAGCATAAGCCATTAACAATGGCAGGCTTGGACCTCAGCTGGAGTACTGACCAAAAGAGAAAAAAGAGAGTTTCACAAACATAACTGCTTATAGGATGTCCCAAAGTGGTTCAGAGCTAATGACATTATTTTGACATATGGAATCTATTATGTTGTAGGAAATACTTGTCACCAGTTTATGTGCAGCAAACTCCCACAAGTAGCAACACACAAAAAGCTGGAGGAACTCAGCAGGTCAGGCAGCATCTATGAAGGGAAATGGACAGTCAACATTTTGGGTTGAGACCCTTCATCTGGACTGAAGGGTCAGATGAAGGGTGTTGACCCAAAACATCGACTGTCCACTTCCCTCCATAGATGCTGCCTGACCTGTTGAACTCCTACAGCTTTTTGTGTGTTGCTCCACATTCCAGCATCTGCAATCTCTTATGTCTCCCACAAGTAGCTACATTACAATGACCAGATAGTTGCTTAGAAATTTGTTGCCCATTGGTAGCACTAAACCTGCGATGTAAACACATTGTGGTGTTGTACTCTGCCTCTGAAATTCATTGAAGTAACTTGCATGGAATGAATTACAACACACTGACACAACTACATTGCATACACAGCAAGAGCAACGAGGCATGAATTTTTAGTGCATCTGTGTATTAGCGATGTTGAGTAAGGGATATATATTGCCCAGGACATTGGGGATAACTTTCCTGATCTTACACAAAATAATGCCATAGATTTTTTCATCTAAGAGAGCTGATAGACCCTGGATTTAAGACTATAAGAAATAGTCACAGGAGTAGGTCATTAAGACTCTTCTACCTGCTTAGTTAATAAGAAAATGGCTGACCTTTTACCTCAGCAACAAGCTCTACTCTCTGAGGTAATTCATCTAATTCAGAAGCTGGTAGCTCCGTCATTACAATATGCCTTCACCAATGCAACAGAAGGCTAGCATAGAGTTCTTGAGCTCAAGTGACAGGAGATTCTTCACACTCCACCAACTACTTTACAATTGCTTGTTACCTCAGCTTTGGTTTACTTCCCATACAAGCATCTCAAGGCTCCACTTGCCAAATTCCACAATGAAATGTCATGTGCATTTAGCAATGATAAGAGTTGGTTTACTAACAAAGTATATAAGTGAGTATCATATAACCCATGATTTAGGCTTGTAGTTTGTGCAATCCTGATGTCATGATGTTTGTTTTTAGTACATACCCCGTCATTTTCAAGTAATTTGCTCAGCTCTTAACATAAAAATGAAGCAATGTCGAAATAATTGCACCAGTTCCATATGTAACAATTTAGGAACTAATTACCAATTTGGAAAGCTAAATCTTAATGTCAGTCATTTCAGTCACGTGGGACTTTTTCATACAAAGACTTTGTTGACTTCAAGAAGAACTGATTGTCTCAATTTAGGATGAGTGACTCATCCCAAGACCTTGATTGTGCAATTATGTCTGATTATGTTTGCTTTTAAGCTCTTTTTTAGGGTATTATTATTAACATTCTTATGAGAAAATGTCCAAAACTCCCTTTAATTGCCATACATAAACAAACATCAAGGGGTTACCAATGCTACACATATGAGACAGGATAGGCTGCCATTGCCTTTCATTGAGTCAAATAATGGGAGATGAATACATCTGCAGCTGATATTTTTGCACACATTTATCACCAACAGTCAAAGATGATATTCCCCTCCCTCCCCCAACTATCCCAAACCTCTGTTCTCTCCAGTAACTTTCATTAATGAAGGGGCGATTCCCAAACTTTAAAACTTGTTAAAGGCAACCTTCTAAAAGATACTCGACGTACTGTATCTGGTGGCTTGGCAGTAATACACAGGTAGCTCTACACCTTCAATTCTTGTACCATCTGCAGGATTCACACATAATAAGAATAAAGTAGGATTCTTGCCTTTTGGAAATTTTCAAATACCAAAAGTGTGCAGACCACAGTGCTGAAATAAGAAATGAGCCTTCGTTCCCAATTTGGAGTAAGTGAATTTTGGTATAGCGTTGATGCCAAGATAATCAAATAGTCAAACAGAGCCAAAGTGCATGAAGATACCTAGATACAGATGTATTATCCCCTCAGTTACAAAGAATTACACCCTTTTAATTCTTTTTTTTAGACAGAATGGTTGGACTTCTTGAGCCATATCTCTAAGTGCTTTATGGAAGTATGTCAGGTCATTGAGTAATCAGAGAAGCAACATTCTGATGCAGCAATGTCCCATCCACAAATAATGAGGCAAATGGCAAATTTTATTTGAGTCACCTTCACATTTATCTTGTCCTTGGGCTAGGCCTTGGCCAGGCCTCATCTAGAACATAACTCCCAATTTCTAGCTCCTTGTTCAAAGTGGGGAACATTGAAGCATTAGATAGATTTTTGGAAGGGATTATGTTCAGCTCCCACTCAATCCTCCTTGGCTACTCGGAAAGACTCAAATAGCTGGGTCTATACACTTTAGAAAAGCATAAGCTTAGGGGTGAGTTGATCAAAGTCAAAAGAACAACAAAAAATCTCTGCACTTTGCTGATGTGGATCAATTATTTCACAGAATCATAGAGAGATATGGCACAGAAACTGTTTCACCAAATCCACACCAAACATCAACCATCCATTTACACTAATCCTACAATAATCCCCATTTTTTTATTCCCCCACATCCTCAACAACTTCCCCAAATTTGACCACTGGCCTACACACTATGGGCAATTTACCATGGCCAATTAACCCACCAACCCACATGTCTTGAGGAAGGAAAGTGGAGCACTCGGGCCGCAGAGAGAACATGTAAACTCCTCACAGACAGTACCAGTGTTTAGGATTGAACCCGGGCCTCTGGCGCTGTGAGATCTGTGAGGTATTTCTACTTCCTTCTTCCATCTTCTTATCTCAAACCCTCTCCAAATGAAGGAAGAGGCAAATACTTCTGTTCGGCTGTCGTATTCCAGCACAAGCAAAGCAGCTCGCCATCTTCATTCTTCCACTGAAGCTCCAAAGAACATTCAGTAGCTTATAATTTATCAATATAGTTTGTGAAAGTTTCTACAAACAACATGGAAGAAGATTTCAACTGGATAAGTGGAGAGCTGAGGAAGCACCATACATATATGAGAGTGGTATGGCTGTCTATAATATAGGAATTAAATAAAAACTATACAAGGTCTTGATAGATGGAAAGGGAAGATTACCAACAATGGATGAACAGTTAATGTGAAACTGTATCTCAAAGCAATGGGTGGAAATTTAAGGAAAAAATATTATTTTTTTGAAAGACAATGAAGTATTTATATTGTCATGATTCCTCAATATGAAGATCCTATTAGATTGGGAAGGTTTGCACAGAGAAAATGAGTAAGTAATGAAGTTAGAGTAGTTAAATATCAGTTGGAGGTACCAACATCAATTTCTTCAGGTTTACAATTGGATCACAGGGAAAAGTTAAAATAAAACAAGACTCTTAGGAGATATTTAGAGAGTTAAAACTTCTGCCTCTCAAATTTTACAGTTGGCTGTGTTCTGAACTATTTACATTTTTCTAATTTTTATGAACCTTTAATTCCATTTTAATCTTCTCTGATTGTTATGGGAACATTTTTGGCATTGACTTTCAGGTTTAAGGGACTCCATCATAAAAACTTGACACTCGAATGTCATATTAAGAGAATGCTTCAAATCAAATGGGAGTATGCAGAGATCAAAAACAAACAGCAAGAGTGGTCAACATCCCAAGTGACCCACCCACCCACTCAATCAAACACCATCTGCCCCAGATGCAGAACCGGAGTGGAAATAAGTCACCCATGACCCGGAGGAATTGGCTAAGAAGAGGTAATCTGACTCAGGGTCACAGTGTTACCCACTGAGCTAAAACTGATAGTGATGGGAGGGGCTGTGGCTGAATCTATGGAAGTAATATACACCCTAATAACGTCTGGAGATATTGGCTGTTGAATGCAGTGATGGACATATAAAAGAAATCTGCGGATGCAGGAAAAATATGAAACAAAACCAGAAAATGCTGGGGATACTCGACAGGTCAGTCTGCAGCGGTGGAGAAAGACACAGAGTTAACATTTTAGATGAATGGTCCTTCCTCTGACCTGTTGAACACAGCCATTACTATCATTGCCACACCTCCACTGCTTTTGACCATAGAACCTGTACATACGTGCTTTGAGCAATATGCTTTCTCCAATGAGGACCTATGGGATCCCAGAGGGATGACTTGGGATGATCTTAACCAAACTCTTTTTCACTGGAATGCAATCTAGTGATTTAAATGGGAAAGAAAATGAGGATGGAGCACCTAGTTCCGTCAATTTCCCAATGGGTAGATTAGGCTAAAATTGCTCCCCTGACAGTGAATCCATGAGCATCCTTTCTGGCTCCCACTGGAAAGGTGACTCATTTTCATTGGTTCTCTCCAACACACCTCGTGCATTGTGAATGACCAAGTGCCACACTTTCACTTACACTAGTGAATGTATCTGACTTATGGTGTGAGATAATGAAAGCAAGTGACAGGTGGTTGTGGGTGGTGCCATTCAATGCAAGATGCCTATGGCACACCTATGCAGCACTGCCTTTTGTTTCGGTATGTAAAATGTAAATGTAAAATGTTAATAATTCAGAACACAGCCAACTGTAAAAATTTGAGAGGCAAAAGTTTTAAATCTCCAAACATCTCCTAAGAGTCTTGCTTTATTTTAGCTTTTCCCCATGATCCAATTGTAGACCTGAAGAATTTGATGCTGGTCCCTCCAAATGACACTGAACTGCTCTAACTGCATGAATTTACTCATTTTCTCTGTGCAAACCATCCTCCTCATCCACATCACCATGGCCACGGAGAGGAGTTTCCTTTCAGTGCACCAATTCTGCACCAGCCATCAAGCACCCAGTTTTGCTCTAATCATACCCCCAATCCATATTATTCTCCCCATATTTCTAGCAACTCATACTCCACCACACAACTACACACGAGGGGCAACTTACAGTGGCCAATTAGCATACCAACTCACACATTTTCAGGAGATGGGAGGAAACTGGAGTGCCCAAAAGAAACCCACGCAGTCAAAGGGAGAACATGCAAACTCCACACAGACAGCACCAGAGGTCAGGATTGAACACAGGTCACTAGACCAGTGAGGCAGCAGCTCCTCCAGATGTGCCATTGTTTTGTCTTCTTGTCCTCCTTCCCCATTTTCTACCCTAAGTATCTACATCTTGTCTTCCAACCCCTTTCTCTGGTGCATCAGTTTTATTTCAAAACTATTCATAATATATACAAGAAAGACAAAAATAGAGCAAGGCTTTCTTTACATTCGTAGTGTTATTGGTTCTATGTATTTGTGGTGTTAGCACATTCTGTGTACAGAGCACCATTGCCACTCATGTGGTCTCCTGGGGCGATACAACTTCAAGTGTTTGAGAGGCTTCTACACGGGGAGCCTTTCAACATCTAGTGACAGAGGGACTTTAGACTGCCATACTTCCCCACACAACCATTGCATTGGCTGCATCGAGCTGCAGTGCATCCCTCAGCACGTACTCCTGCAGCCTGGAATGTGCCAGTCGGCAGCTTTCCCCTACGGACATCTCGTTGTACTGGAAGAGCAACGAGTTTCAGGCAGACCAGGAGGGAGTCATCTGTGAACAGGACCAAGAAGACAGTGGAGGCTGCGGGAGCACACAACTATGTGTGGTTATACAGCTTTATCATGGTGACTCGATGCAATGCATTTCTTTGGCCATTTCCCATTGCTGGACAAAAGTGCTTCCACTTCAGTTTCTTTATCAGGAAGGGTAATCTTTTCTTTCTTTTTCAATCTTTTTATTAGTTTTCAAATTAATACAGATTAATATATAACATCAATGTTTGTACATGTAATACAAAGAGATCAGGAGAACAATCATGGCATAGATAATCATAAAGAGCAATAAAATATAAAAAAAATCTGTAGATCCAATGATCTCTTAGTAAATGAATATAAGATAAAAGAAAGGAAAGAAGAAGATTTATTTTATATATATAAAAGAAAAGAAAGAAAAAAAATCCCCAAATCAATAAGAAAAATTATAAACAATATATCAAACCAGACTAAACGAAACAGAAAAATTTCAAAAAAAAAGAAAAAAAAACTGGACTGAAATTTTTCAGTAGAAACAGAGCAATATTATGCTGTCAACTCCGTTCCTCCAAGTTGGAAAGTTATTGAAAGGGGATCTATATCATGTGAAAATATTGAATAAATGGTCTCCACATATCGTCAAATTTAAGCGAAGGATCAACAGTACCACTCCTAATTTTTTCCAAGTTTAAACATGATATAGTTTGAGAGAACCATTGAAAAGTAGTAGGGGGTATTGGATCCTTCCAGTTAAGCAAAATGAATCGTTTGGAGGAAGGGTAGTCTTTTAATGCTTGTAATCACTTTCACTCAAGTCACAGTCTTGTCACAGTCACAGTCAATTGCCTTGTCACAGACAATGTGGGCAAGTTGTAAAAACCAGTAAAATGACTGAGGGAATTAAACAAGGTTTAGCATTTGAGGGACATCCTCTCAAACGACATCAGACACTTGATGTGATAGAATTCTTAATATTAGCCAGTTGTAAACATATGCAGACAGATCATAGCCATTAGAGGATAATGTCAAATACTGTAGGATTAGTAACCACCCCGTCCCACCCCATTCTTAACCACAGTTCATTTATCTGCAACGCTGTTAATTTAAGTGATTAATGTATTATTACTGCTGTGTTCAAAGAACAAACGTTACCTTGTCTATCATTATCAAGTCATCTTCCATATGTCATGAGACGTTTCTCGGTGCCTTTCACCAATTGACAACCGTCACCTGATAGAGAAGAATCTGAAGGCACTGCTCATTTCTGCCTCATTCCAATGTTTTTCTCTCCCTTATTTTGGCTGCCAGGTCCTTCAGTTGAAGGCCTGATTAAAGCACGGAATAAAATCACCCATGATTCTTCATTTACAGCTATGTAACAGGTAACACTCCATGCTAAACTCTAATTGCGGCCTTGTTACTGTTGCAGCAAATCTCTGCCATACTCGCAAGAAACAAAGTGCTGGTGGAACTCAGTGGGCCGAGCAGCATCTGTTGGGGGAAAGGAATGGTTGACAGTTTGGGTTGAGACCCTGCATCAGGACTGAAGTTGGGAAGGGAAGATAGCTGGTGTAGAGAGGAGAGGGGGAATTCCAGAATCTGCAGTGGCTTGTGCTCCTAGTCTTTCTGAAGGTTGTTCTGCTATGTTTCTGAAGCCCCAACCCATATCCTCCACTTCCCAAGACACCAGCACCTCTACTTCCTTAGAAGGCTAAGGAAATTTGGCATGTCCCCATTGACCCTCACCAATTTTTAATGGATGCACCATAGAAAACATCCTATCCAGATGCATCACAGCTTGGTACTGCAACTGCTGTGCCCAAGAATCTTAGAGAGATGTGGACACAGCTCAGTCCATCAAAAAAAACAGCTTTCCCTCCATGGACTCTGTCTACACTTCCCGGTGCCTCAGGAAAGCAGCCAATATAATCAAAGACCCCTCCCACCCTGGATATTCTCTTTACTTCCCCCCCCCCCCCCCCATCGGGCAGAAGATACAAAAGCTTGAAAATACACACCACCAGTCAAGGACAGCTTCTACCCTGCTGTTATAAGACTATTGAACATACCGCTTGTACAATAAAGATGAACTCTTGACCTCACAATCTACCTCATCATGGCCCTTGCACCTTATTGTCTGCCTGCACTGCACTTTCTCTGTAAATGTGACTGTAGCACTGAATTCTGCATTCTGTTATGGCTTTTCCCTTTGTACTACCCCGATGTAATTATGTTTTGAAATGATCTGTATGGATGGTATGCAAAACAAAGTTCTTTTACTGTCTCTCAATACATGTGACAATAATAAACCAATTGCCAGTTAACAATTACCAGCCCACATTTCATAGCAGCCCTGTTATACAATAAACAATGGATATTAAGACGAGTTGATCCACAATATATGATGAGGGGGGAGTCAGGACTAATGACAGCAGCTCAGAGGATCCACACCAAATTAAAGGGATCTCAAGGTGCCTGAGGATTCATGCTCTTCCTAACCGGCAGCTTCAACCTGGTTTTCTACTCGTAAACAATAGTGCGTGGACCAGAAAAATAACAATAAGTAAGTCACTGTCAATTCTCTGCAGTTCTCAGCTGATAAAGCAGGTATGATGCTTTGTACTTCACTCAGTGACAATAGAGCTGGGATAGGCCATCTCACCCCATTAACCAAGCACAAAACAACACTGGCTTTGGAAGTCATGGAAAAACCTCTGACCCATTCAGCTGGTCTTCCATGTGAAGACAATTGAGTTGTTGAAATCAATAGAGAACAAAAAGAATTATCAGCAGCAAACATATAATGTAAAGAAATGCATGAGTAGACAAACAAAAGGCAAAGCTCCAGCAGGGAATATATTTTCATTCAGGTTTAGCGTTATGAGCAAAATCAACATGAAATTAATCTTCAAGTGTCACAGAAGTATATTCTTAAATTGCTGTGAAGATCCATCTTTAACCCGTCCAAAATTTATATATATAAGATATAAGGTACATCTTTATTAGTCACATGTACATCGAAGCACACAGTGAAATGCATCTTTTGCGTAGAGTGTTCTTGGGGCAGCCCGCAAGTGTCGCCACACTTCTGGTGCCAATATAGGATGCCCACAACTTCCTAACCCGTACGTGTTTGGAATGTGGGAGGAAACCAGAGCACCTGGAGGAAACCCACGCAGACATGGGGATAACTTCATTTAAGTAAAAATGCAGTCATAAATGGATGAGCAGGCAACACAGAACTGTCAGATACCTAGGGCAAGAAATTGCTTGTGGAAGTGATGTTGGTGTGGTCAGTGCAGTCAGCTGTTATGAGCTTCCAAGTCTCTGATACTCTGCCGTGCATGATGCTTTGAGTGCTGTGTGCACCAGAACTGGTCTGGTGGGCAAGTCGCACAGCAAGGCCTTTCTTCTCCTATCTCCCACCAGGCTCAATCCTACATATTGGGGAAAGTCCACTAGTCAGCAGATTGCTAGACAGGGGATGGTGGGAGATGGTCACTGGGGCCGGGTGAAGGAAGGGGAAGAATAGGAGTGAGACAAACTGGGAAGAAGTTTGGAAAAGTGGGGAGGGAATTGTGATGGAGGAGGAGGAGGTGATGGGTAAAAAGCAGCAATGGGAAGTCAGAGGAGCAGCTGCTGCTCGCAGAAGAATCCTGTTTGTTGATAAGCCCCCGGATGCAGCACCGCGTCCAGTTCAGCAGAGCTTGAATCATTCCGTGCATCCTGACACACAATCTCACCTGTGCCCCCTCTTCAACCATCCGCTCCTGTTCGTTTCCAAGTGAGTCACCAAGCAAAAGCTCAACAACCCACTGAGAGAGGAAATTCATTCCCATCTCCCTCTGAAAAGAGCAGCTCTTTGTTCTGAAACCAATCCCCAGTTCTAGATTTCTCCATGAGGGGAAACCTTCAGCAACTACCCTGTCAAGTGCACTCACAATCTTGTATATTTCAATAAGATCTGCTTTCTTGTTTCTGCCTTCCATTGAGTATAGGCCCAATCTGCTTAACCATTCTGAATGAAATAACTCTATCATCCTAGAAATCAGCGCAGTGCAAGTATATCCCTCCTTAAAGAGACCAATCCTGCATGCAGGTGTGGTCTGTGGTCCCAACAACACCCTAGGCAGTTGTGGCAAGACTTCTCTCCTTTTATAATCCATTCCTCTTGCAATTAAGACCAATATTCCATTTGCCATTCCTATTTGCTAACTATATGTGTTTTATGTCCAAGGACACCCAAATCACTTTGTATAGTAGCAATGTGCAATCTCTCTGCAGGGCAGGCACTGTAGTGTAGCGGTTGGTGTAATGCTATTACAGCGCCAGTGACCTGGCTTCAATTCCAGCTGCTGTCTGTGGGGAGATATAAGATATTTATTAAGATATTTATTTATTAGTCCCATGTGCATTGAAACATACAGTGAAATCGTTCTCCCCCTGTCTGCGTGGGTTTCCTCCAGGTGCTCTGGTTTCCTCCCACATTCCAAAGACGTACGGGTTAGGAAGTTGTGGGCATGCTATGTTGGTGCCGGAAGCGTGGTGACACTTATGGGCTGCCCCCAGAACACTCTATGCAAAAGATGCATCTCACTGTGTATTTTGATGTACATGTGATTAATAAAGATATCTTTAAAAATATTAAGTCTAAGTGGAGTTTATTGTCATGTACGTGCATGGTGAAGTACAGGTTCAATGTAAAACTTGCTTGCAGCAGCATCACAGGCACGTAGGTACAGACAACACACAGAACATAAATTATACATAAATTTTCCAAGACGGTGAAGAAAAAGACTATGCAAAGTGAGAGAAGGCAGAGCGAAAGGGATGGCATAAGATGCCCATCAGGATGAGTGACTATGCCACTGTACTCCCCTTTCCTGCACTAGTTATTGAACTGTTTTTGGCATTGAATCCATGGTTCTGCTGCTGGCCTCATGTACAACATCTAGCCATGATATTACCATTTCCTCCTCCTTTAAGCAAGGAAGAGTATTTCCGTGTGACCTTACATCATTGAATGTGACATCCAATGAGGTGTCACTTAAATAAGGTGCTTCCACCCCACTCTGTCAAGTTGCTTTCTGTTCTGAACTTGAAGATTTAGTGCTTGCAAAATTCCTTTAAGTAACAGTGTTGAAACAGAATCCTGCATGTTATTTTCTGTCTGCTCACACCTAATCAGTCAGAAGACCCCCAAATGATCCGGTGATCCAGTGGCAGGATTGGGCAGCCTCTGACAAATCCCTTGGGCTCCATAGCTGGTTTCCCCCACACTCATGAGCACCTACTCCAACAGTGCTACAGGAGCTTAGTATTCAGCCTTGGGACGAAAGTGACTGTAAATCTGTGCGAAGGTCATCCAACAAGACATATGATCACAAATACCATGTGCATTTTGAAAGGATGGTGTAAATGAGCTCAAATCAACTCAAAGTCTTTGACGTTACTCTTCTTTGAATTATGGCAGAATTCTTCCAACACTGAAGACTTTCAGAAGAATCAGGTTTATTATCATGACTAATTTTGCCGCTGGATTCATGTCCTTTTATAACACTTTCTGGTGCCAAAGGAAACTTCATGAATATCCAGTAACTTTTAGGAAGCAAATGTCTGTTCTTTATTTCCAGACCCCTTTGCTTCTTGACAGAGTCATATAGTTCCTATGAAACACTAAAATGACAAATAAACAGATCATATATAGATTATTTACAGAAATCAAAATCCTTGGCTTGTAATTGCTTAGCCATACTTAGTTAAATTTGAGACCTGCATTTAATACACTTTTATAACAAAACAACAAGGTGTACTTGCATTGCACCTTTAACATCATAAAGGGATCTTATAGAAAGCTAAGAACTGTTGAAATGAAAATAGCTCTGAGGTATGAGGCAAAACTGGTGGTGTGGAGTTTGGTCACAAGTCAGGTATGATTTTATTGAACAACAAACAATCTGCTGCAGGAACTCAGTGGGTCGAGCAGCATCTGTGCGGGGAAAGGGATTGTCGACGCTTCAGGTTGAAACCCTGCATTAGAACATCCTGTTGCAGTGTTTCAACCCAAAACATCGACAATTCCTTTCCTCCCACAGATGCTGCTCGATCCATTGAGTTCCTCCAGCAGATTGTCTGTTGCTCCAGATTCCAGCATCTGCGGTCTCTTGTGTCCCCATGATTTTATTGAATGTTGGAGCAAAAGAACTGAATGACTTCCTCCTGTTGCTTCCAGTGAGTGTTCGGCTAAGGTCAGAGAAGGTCAGACTTGCTGAAGGAAGGTAAAGAATGCAACCATTAAAGACGTGGCCCATTGGCTAGAAATCTGAGAGATATGAACATGTTTAATTGAGAAGGGGCTCCTGGCAGGTAGTAAACATCGTTCTCCTTCATGATATCAATTTGAAGAATGTATTCTTTCAACTGCTGTGTTTAATTTCTCAGAACCCGAAAATACATCAAAAGAAGCAAATAAGCTGATAACTAATACCAAAACTTAAAGGAGCCCAGAAACTGAATGCCAGCATGCTGACTAATTGATGGGGTAGAGAGAGCTAAAGGTCAGTATGGAAAAAGCCCAAACTTTCTATGTGCGGCTCAAAGTAACAATATAGCTGTGGGGATTTCTACTTCATCTTCCTTGTCAACATTTACAGCTGTATGTTTAAACAGGTTTTGGGGTTCCCATAGCATCTAACATCTCCAATAGGCTCTATGGACAAGGCCAATTGAAAAAATTGGGTCCCATTAAGGTGATTGAAAGGGCTGGTGATTTTGGCTGGTCATGTTTTACTGATATGTTCATTTTTGAGATCTAGGCACCACCAGCAAGGCTAGCATTTGTTGCTCATCCTTAATTACCCTGGAGAACATGGTCGATTGCTGCCTTCTTGAAGGTCTTCACTCCTTCTGGTGAAGGCACTGCCACTGTGCTGTGGGGTAAGGATTTCCAGGATTTAGATCCAGTGCAGTGAAGGGCTGGGGATATACTTCCACATCAGGATGGAGGGAAACTCGCAGTCAGTGGTGTTTCCATGCACCTCCTGACCTTGTCCTTCATGGCGGGAGGTACCATCGGAACGACCTGGTGCATTTTGCAGATGGTACGCACTTATTGGCTGCTCACTCTCACAATAAAGCAGGGTGGATTAAGAACTGAAAGAAACAACCTCGGTGGAAGAAATCAGGAGGTGCTGTCTGAACTAAATAACATTTCAATTGAAATGAAGGCTCTGTGCACTTGGAGGATGTGCAAGTTAGGAAATCGATGAACATAGAACAGAGACATTAGTGGTAGACAGGAATATAGTGCAGGCAGTTGGAGACAAGGAGAAACCAGTGAATTCTGCAGCTAATGGAAAGAGAGCTAGAACAATTGCCACCAACAAACATACTGACAGGAAGCTAGAGGGTGCAGAGGTAATTTTGGGTGAAAGCTCACAAGGTGGTTACATGTGAAGGATTACAGATTACCAGACACATGCATCAAGTTATTTTTGAGCAAGGGTCCATGGTTTCCAGTTGACGTAATGTTCCAAACACACCTTTTTGTATTTTTCCACTTCATTTCAAAATCTCTAATCCTTTTACCCAGGTCAACCTGGGACATGTTTACACAAGTTCAATCTCACCAGGCAAGCCGTGTGCAAGTAAAGTAATGCATCACCACAATATATCAAAGAAACAGCTTGCTGAATATAGCTTCAAGCAGCAGAAGTAATTGTAAACATAGAAGAGGGATTTTTTTCTTGGTTCTGTGCTAGAGTTGACCTAATAAATCAGGTGCAAAGGAAAAACGGCAAGATGCAGATGCTGGAAATCTGAGATAAAAACAGGGAGTGTTGGAGATGTGTGTATGTCAGAGGGTGAAACATAGTTGTTTCACCCTCTGCATCCTGTTATTGGTTGTGTTACTTCTATATGTTACATATATTAATGCTATTCTATGACTGGTATTCATTTTAGTTTGGCTAAACAAAATCTTTTCCAAATATCTTATACAGAAAGCAAAATCTTAACAGGGATGTACAGAAAATATGATAGTGCAAACTGAGCTTTGCTATCCAAACAAAATACTTCAGCACTGACTTGCTCCACACCTGTAAGCACAAAGCACTATGCAGGACATGACCTGATTCTCAATAACAGTGGAATTATTTAATGGGATAGTAAATTGATTTAGACTGTGAAATTAAGAAATCGGTTTATTTTGGCTGGAGCTGGTGGCCTTTGATGTTTACGTTCCTGTTCTGGAAGCTAAGTAAGGGAAGAGTGCAATCACTTATGCTAAAATAACTGCAGGTGTTGTTCCTTGCTGAATGATACAATCAATTTTAATTATATTTTGGAAACATGAGGAAAAGACTGCAGTGGTAATTAGAAGCAGTTTAAATGTGGCTTGGTAGGATGTATTGACAACCTGGAAGGGGTGGCTAAAAGGACTAGTTTGATTCTTTAATCTGCCTGTAAACAGTCCAACTTTTCTCAGATCCAAAACAAAAGCAGAAGATGCTGGAATGAAGTCCTCAATCTAAAACATTAAATCTGATTCTCTCTCCACAGATGCTGCCTGACCTGCTGAGTGTTTCCAGCATTTCTTGTTTTATTTCAGATTTCCAGCATCTGCAGTTTATTGATCTTCATTTGCTAGATCCTTTTGCCTTTGCCTATTTAAGTGAAGTTGGTCTTCTGTAAGGGAGTCACGGAATCAGAGAAATTCTTAGCAAAGAAGTAGGTCACTCAGCCTTCCATTCACAGCAGGCACAAGAACCTGAGCCAGCTTTTGGTTCATAGCTTTCCAGTTACACTGCTTCAAGTGCATTCACAATTACTTTTTAAATGGGATTCTGCCTCTACCATGTTTTCCCATGACCCCAACCCCAAGTGAAATTGTTTCTCCTCAACTGCCCTCTGAACTTTCAACTTATTATTTTAAATGTGCATCACCAGATTGTTGACCTCTCTGCCAGAGGCAATAGGTTCTTCTCAACCATTCCCCACCATAATCCTACACAGAGTCAAAACATTATACCCAATCCTTTAAATTGCCCTTGATTTTCTGCAGTTCTAATGAAAACAAACTTTGCCTATCCAATTTTTCCTCATAGTTAAAATTCATCTTAGAGAATGGGTTGATCATTTTTTAAGGAGTGTAAATAAGCTGTCAAGGGTGTAACAATGGAATATGTGATTCAAAAAATGTTACCATTGAACAGTTTATTTAACAATGGATTAACTGTTCAGATCCCTAGAGCATTTCAGGGAGAGCGACCAGGCCGGCATCCTGAAGACAAAAGAAATTGATTTGGTTTTCCAATAATCCAGTAACTTCAATTATTGGAGTCCTATCTTGTTTAAAGGAAGATAGTTGTGATTATTGGAGCTTAATCAGCCGAGTCCCCAAGCATTACTGCAGCAATTCACCCTGTGTAGTGTCCTAAAATCATGCCCGAAAATCTTCAGCTGTTTCATCAATGACCTTCCTTCTTTAGTAAAGTTGGATGTTTGCTGGTGGTTGCACAATGATGAGATAAGATAAGAGAAGATATCTTTATTAGTCACATGTACATTGAAACACACAGTGAAATGCATCTTTTTTGCGTAGAGTGTTCTGGGGGCAGCCTGCAAGTGTTACCACACTTCTGGCGCCAACACAGCATGCCCACAACTTCCTAACCCGTACGTTTTTGGAAAGTGGGAGGAAACCGGAGCACCCGGAGGAAGCCCACGCAGACAGGGGAAGAATGTACAAACTTCTGACAGACAGTGGTTGGAATTCAACCCAGGTCACTGGCACTGTAAAGCGTTATGCTAACCGCTACACTACCGTGCCAATGTTCAACATTATTTCTCAGCAAATAAAGCAGTCCATGCCTGCATGCAGCAAGACCTAGACAACATTCAGGGATGGGCTGATAAGCGGAAAATAATATTTGTGCCACAAATGTACCAAAAAATTATCATCTCCAATAAAGAGGAAGTCTAACTACCTAACTGATATTCAGTGGTGTTACCATCACTGTGCCAAACACCATCGATGTTCTGAGAGTCACTATTGTCCAGAAATTGAATTGGTCTGGGCACATAAATACTGTGGCTGCAAGAACAAGTTGGATATCCTGCTGGCTATCCAACAAGGCTGGATATCCTGCTGGCTATCCAACAAGGCTGGATATCCTGCAGTAAGTGACTCACTTCTTGTCAACCCAAAACCTTTCCAGTATCTACAAGGCACAAGGCAAGAGTGTGTTTGAATATCCTCTACTTGCCTAGATGAGTACAGCTCTAAAAACAATGAAGAATGACAAAGGAGCCTGTTTGATTGGCATTCCATTCACCACACTAATTATGCATTCCAACAGTAAGATAATTAGTCTTAAATCCAAAATAATTGCCCACCGAATTAGGGCAATACTGTAAATTCACTGTTTTTATATAATTAAACCAGAATTAGTTATATTGACTGAAGTAGGCAGAACCTTCAAGTATTCTGCATATTTATCTTACTGTTTACTAAATGGTGTAAACTAGTGTCCTGCTTTTGGGGAACAGATCAATTTTCCAATTGGAACACCCATAGAGGTGCACGTAGTTCTGGAACGCAGGTTTTCAGCATTAGAGCTGGAATGTTGTCAAGGAGAATAGATATGGCTAAATTAAACTGGCCATCCATCAAAAGTTTCCTAAAAAGACACCAGAACTATATTTAGTTTATACCCCTACCAGGGCAGGTATACCATTATTTGAGTAGGTAAACAATGCATTGTTTCACACATACAAAAACCATTTGCAGCAAGTTCCCTGAGCCGGTCTCGTCCAATACACATACATTTCACCAATGCACTTCATAATTCAGTAAGTCAATTGGCTAGAACTGTTTCCATCTGGGTTTCTTACCAGGTGAATGATGGATTCTAATAGTTTACCTCCATCTCAAGGATAAGAATGGGATTAAAACTATCAGCAAATGTTTGGAGAATTGAACCTTTAAGTATAGATGACCACAGGAAAGTGGGAAGGCACCATTGTGTTTTACTGACTAATGTACTTTTCCCATCCTTTGATTTATAATGGAATAATTGATTGCACCAGCACTCATGAAAGTCATTTAAACTCTAGGCTGAAGTGGAGGAACCAGATAGCCACTGATTCAGTAGAACCTAACCAACAATTTAGAAGAGGAGTCATGGGGAAATGGAGAGCTTGCTATTGTCTGGTTCAGATATTATACGAACAATTCAACACCACTAAAAATGTAATTGATTTAAAAAGCCAATACTAATAGTTCTCTTGACTCTCAGGACAAGCCCTAATTTGCTCCATTTTAGGTGAAATGTTGAGCGTAATTGGAAAAAATTCAGAACAAAGTATTGGCACATAAAAGCACAAGATACTAATCAGAAAAGACAAGCTTCATGTCATGCTGGAAACAGATACAACAGCATACATATGCAGACCTGTTTCAGCAGATCCACTCAGTATACAGCTGAAGAAAGCTACTTAAATCATATAAATACCTCTCAGTCACATGCAGTGACATTTTGAGTTCCTGGTCAGTGTATTGCATGTTAATAAAGCTGTTCATCACTCAATGAAGCATGAAACAAAATTTCAGATTCCAGTCACGGTGATATTTCACCTGCTGGCAGACAAAGACAATACCACCTTCACGGTTTATGAAAAGAACAATTTACTAATTCCCTTGTAGTCTACTTGTCAAGAAGCACAATAAGTTCCCTTAGAGCCTGCTATTCAGGAAGTTTCCAACCAAACTATCTGAAGTTAAAATTTCCAAAGATAAAGGGATTGAAACTGAACTTGGTAGCAGTCAATTATGAACACCATTATGTGTCCAAGATAACGTTCATACAGCGTGTGGCACAATTCCAGTGAGGAGTGCAAAGAGTACCATCTCTGTCAAGGGGCTGGTGTGAACACACTTAACAACCATCATCAAAGTGCAGGACAGTGAGATCTCAATACCAGTCAGTGTGCAACACTGATTAGATGCTAATGCTGGCATTTTAGATTTCCAGACTGTACCTGTGTCCCACTTCCAATTTTGCTCAGCTGCACTCAATGTTCAACAACATGAGGGAACATCTACCAGCTGAATCTAAAGGGATCATCAACTACTTAGAGGTTGGTGGTGATTTTACAAGGGTGGCGTTACTGGAGGTGGATGTATTTTGGGTCCTTTTGATAGTTGGTTTGAGTTAAAGTTTCAATACTAATGCAGGCAGATACATGCCTGTTGCTGAAGCACTATTCTTGTGACTCAAGGCTTGTGGCAAATCAGTTGCATCCAGATGGTGGCCAAGTAGACCTTCCTCTCAGTATTGTTATACAATTCATTCTGGTGATGCAGCTGCAATGGTTGAGTAGCTGGCAGTGTGTGAAGGCAGTGGGATACACATTAAGCATGTGAGGGTGAAGTAAGACATATGCCAGGTATGAGTCCAGTCTAATAGAGCTTGTTGGTGAGTGACTGGGGTGCTACACGTAGAGCAGCAGCTGAAGTGGTGGTGTTGTTGGTGTGTTGCTTTATTTAAAGATGTATTTACTAACTTTGACTACTCTTGTGAGATCTTTAAACATCTCCCTGTATAATATCTTTCAGGCAATGATCTTCTCTGTCACCTCATGCCTTTATCATCTGAGCACGACCATTACCGATGATGCAGCAACACATATAGCTACAATGCACCTTCTCCTAATTTGGGAGACACTCGTTGACCCAGAGAGTGGTTGGAATGTGGAACTCACTGCCAAACAGAGTAGCTGAGGTGCAATGAGGTTTAAGGGGAATCTGGACAAATAAAGAAAAAGAAATGAGTGCAAAACAATGCTGGAGTGGTGACATAGAGTAGATTAGGGGGAGGCTTGTTTGAGCATTAACCATAAACCTGTTTCTGTGCAGTACAGTCACCATGTGGACTAGGTTGTATGAAGTGACTATGCTCTAGTGAGGCTGAGTGGCAATATTTGGATAATTTTCCTGTCAATTGAACTGTTCGATTACATTGCTGTAAGTGATTGAGATTGATTTATATGTAACTATCCTCCACACATTTATCTGCAGAACTTGTTCTACTTTTACTGAGAAAATTCGCTGTACTTTGTGTTTCGTCTATTCATTAAATATTCTTTGTTTACTGAAAATTTGTCTACAATGGAATGTTTTATGGAATCATAAATCCACCCCCATCTGCAGCTTGCTGACAATCATTGTGTCATCTACAAATAATCCATTTGGAATATTGAACCCTATTTACAATAATTAATAATTTCAGCAAAACAAAGTTTTCAAACAATAGTGCAGGTTTTGTAGAATTTACAGAAATATTTCAAGTCGACACAAAGCAATGGGTATATTGGCAGGTGAGCTATTGTCTCACAGACGCAGAGACAGCTGCACTTTTAAAAAAGGACTCTGATAAGCAGACTCATAAAGATACAATGTCAAGATTTGATGGCACTGAACAAACATGCCATTCTTGATAGAGGCAAATCCATCAAAGCAATCCTCCAGATAAAAGGAAAGTTAGAACAGTCTGACCCGTGGGTGATTTGGAAATCGATTTGAATTAATCCCATTAAGATGATGGAGGTGAGTTAAATAAAAACAATGAAGAATGCCACAAGGATCTTTCGATGGATAACTGTAAATTGATACAGAAAACACAATGCATAAACACAATGAGTTCTATTTTGAAGATAGTCGACAAGGTGTAGGTTATGTAGAAAAGCCACATCAAATACCTCCCTAACATAATTTTTTCTGAAAGCATTCTCTCAGAATGGATAACAAAAAGGTTAAAAGAAAAGTCATTGTCCATAACCACTGCCCATTAACTGAATGTCAAATATTGCAATGCTGTTTACAAACATCAGTGGCTCAAGGATATTAAAGCAGACAAATAAAAATACCCTGTTTATTGTTAGCTGTGGAGTAATTGTCAGTACTTTTGTCTTTGAATCGGAAAGTTGTGGCGTTCAAGTTGCTGTCCTGAGACTCGATCACGAAGTCCAAACCGGCAGATCAGTGCACCACTGGGATGGAAGCAGAGGAACGTGAGGGGGGACGGGAACAGGAGGGGAATGGAGAGGAGGGGGCAAGGGATGGAGACTGAAGAGGAGGGAAGGGAAGAAAAGGGAAGAAGGTAAAGGGGAGGGGATAGGAGGGGAGAAGGCATAGGGGAAGAAAGGGGAGAAGGGGGAAGAGGGAAGGAGACCAAGGGGAGGGCATAATTAAGTATATTTGAAGTGCACTCAACATTATAACATGCGAGATGCAGTAGCCAATTTGCCCTCAATTCTACAAAGAAACCAACACCAATCAAATACATTTTTCAAGAAAGCTTTAGGTTATCAACCTCTTAAAAACAGGTTAAACATTGGCCAGGCCATCCCTTGCTTTAAAATGGTGGCTTGGAACCTTTTACAGCAACAGTGAGGGGCAGGTTGGTCCTCAGTTCAACATTGCCTTTGAAAGGTGGCCTCTTCAACAGTGCAGCACCGTCTCAGCACAGCACTGAACCATCAGCTTTGAATTTTGTGCTCAGGTTTCTGCAGTGGAAACTTAAACACATTGTGTTCTGGCTCAGATGTAAGTGTAGTCTTTGTCTGGCATTTCATGAATGTGAAATGTATTTGTTGCTGGTGTTCCAAACAGATTTTAGCAACAATTCAGTCTCCCATCCTGCCAGACTACACCAATATGCATGCACTCTGTTGATTTTATTGGACTTGGCTGGGCACTTTTGAACGAGTCACATCCACAAATGTGGGTATTGTATAATCAAGTATTTTCTCACTTCCTGTCAAAATATCATTAGACCTAGGCAGGTTTTGAACATTTTCCTGAATCATTACTACTCTGACCAATCAGTGAGATGGGCAATATGCAACTGAAGGTGAATAAATAACCTTGTCTCTTTTTACATTAAAGAGAAATCATTACTTCCGTTGATTGTGGTTAACAGGATGCAGTGAAGTTTGTTTATTCTGTTCTAGAGCTGATTGAGCCAGAGTCCACATCCACGCATTACAAAAACTAGCAAACTGTCAATTGTTTTTTAAAAACGACTTCACAACAAACTTCATTACATTTCTCAAAGCTATAAAAAGGATGTGCTTGTTTTCAACAGTCCTTCCTCAGTATATTAATAGAGCTTACATTTTTGGGATTTAAAGAGTAAAAATGCTTTTCATAATCTTAGGATGTCCTAAAATTCATTTACGGCTGAATACTTTTGAAGTGTTGTCACTGTTGTCATAACAGAAACGAGACAACCATTTTACACACAGCAAAACTTACAAATAGCAGTGTAAGAACGACCAGTAATTGTGTTGGCGATCTTGGTTGAAGCTACTTGTTGGCCAGGCTCATCATCAAAATAGAAAGGTGGGACATTTATATCTCGATGATAGGACAGATCTCAGTCGAAGCTTCCATCTGATGGGTAGCATCTCCAGCGGTGCAGTGCTTCGCTGTACTTCAGTCTGCTTCATTTGTCGGCCTACTCCTTAAGGGTGGGTTCGATCAAGTTCCAGCCTTACAATGTTGGGCTGGGGGCTGGTGGTGACAGGTTGTTGGTTTTGTATTGTCCTGGATGCTTTAGAGATTGGCGGCATTGTGCATAGTGTGGAAGATTGTCCTCGGATAAAGCAGGATGTAGATCAGTTGCAGATATGTGTGGAGAAATGGCAGATGGAGTTTCACCCGGCCAAGTGTGAGGTGTTGCACTTTGGGAGATCAAATGTAAAGGAACAATACACTGTTAATGGCAGGACCCTTAACAATGTTGATGTACAGAGGGATCTTGGGGTCCAAGTCCATAGCTCCCTGAAAGTGTTGCACAGGTTGGTAGTGTGGTAAAGAAGACGTATGGCATGCTGGCATTTATTAGTCAAGGCATTGAGTTCAAGAGGCAGAAGGTTATTTTGCAGCTTTATAAAACTCTGGTTAGGTCGCATCTGAAGTATTGCATTCAATTCTGGTCGCCTTGTTATAGGAAGGATGTGAGGGCTTTGGACAGGATGCAGAAGAGTTTTACCAGGATGCTGCCTGGATCAGAGGACATGTGCTATAAGGAGAGAACATAGAACATAGAACAGTACAGCACAGAACAGGCCCTTCGGCCCACAATGTTCTGCCATACAGAATGCTCATATCCCTCCATTTTCCTCTCATTCATGTGCCCATCCAAACCCTCTTAAAAGCCCCCAATGAATTTGCCTCCACCACCCTGTCAGGCAACGCATTCCAGGCATCCACCACTCTCTGTAAAAAATGAACCCCTGACATCTCCTTTGAACCTACCCCCTCTCACCTTAAACTCATGGAGAGGTTGGACAAACTTGGGTTGTTTTCTCTGGAGCGGCAGAGACTGAGGGGAGACCTGATGGAGGTTTATAAGATTATGCAAGGCATAGATAGATAGCCGGTATCTTTTTCCCAGGGTTCAAATGTCTAATACAAGAGGGCATCCATTTAAGGTGAGAGGGGGTAAGTTCAAAGGAGATGTGTGGGGCAAGTATTTTACACAGAGAGTGGTGGATGCCTGCAATGTGCTGTCTGGGGTGGTGGTGGAGGCAGATACGACAGAGGTGTTTAAGAGGCTCTTAGATAGGCACATGAATGTGCAGAGAATGGAGGGATATGGACGTTGTGTAGGCAGATGTGATTAGTTTAGTTAGGCATTTAATTACTAGTTGAATTAGTTTGGCACAATATCGTGGGCTGAAGGGCCTGTTCCTGTGCTGTACTGTTCTATGTTCTAATATTTGGTGCTGAATTTTGCATTAACCCAAAACAGTTTTACTAACATTTGCATTTGAAGATTTTTCTTCACATGACTTCCCTTAAGAATCTTATACCGTCAAAGTATGGAAGACAAATTGAGTTAACATGGAGAAGATCATATGGGCAGTGCAATTGCACCAAGCATTTGACACTCACACATCCTGTCACAGAAGTGCCATGTTTCCACAACTGCAGACCCACCTGTGCAGGGTTCTGCCTCACCCTTGGCCAAGCTTACCTTAATAGCCAATAGTATGGAAGGTTGAGGGAGGATATTCACCTCTTGTCAAAGCTCTCAATATCTCACTGAAACATACAAAATTAACGGGGAAGATGCAGGGTTGATATCTCACCCCAGCTGGGGTGTCTAGAAGGAGGGTTAACAGTCTCAAAATAAGTGGTAGTCATTCGGGTCAGAGATGAAAAGAATTTCCTTCACCTGAAGGATTGTAAGTCTTTGGCATTCCCTGCCCAAGATGAGTGGCCAAATATATTCAAGATAGAGATTGATGGATTTTTGGAAATTAGGGGAATTAAGGGCAATGGTGTTAGTGTAAGAAAGTGGCACTGAGGTAAAAGATCAGTCATGATTTTCTTGAATAGCAGAGTAGGCACGAGGGACCAAAGGCCCAGTCCTGCTTCTATTTCTTATTGTCTACACCGATTGCTTTAAATAATTATTAATTTTTTTGACAAAATATAACCCGCATAAAATTAATTGAAGTACTAAGAAGTAATAAAAACACGTTAAAATAAATTGTATTAAAAAAATAAATAACTTGTCTTTGTGCTGGTAAATTCCAGGGCTAGAACCTTGCAGCAGGGTCTGCCAAGGTTGTGGAACACTGTGCTGTAACTCCACCTTTGCCATGAAGATTTAAGTAGTCATAGATCTTGGGTCCAGATCTGGAATCCTCACTGTTGGGTTCATTGGACTTTGTCTTTACCTCACCATTAAAATGAGTGTTAAAAAGGGAGTCACAGCCTAGTAAGAGAGGGCCAACAAACCCTGTCCCCACTGTGGGAGTACGATATGATGAGAGATACATTGTGTACCTTGTAATGATTGCTCAGATTGTTGGATAATGCATGGCAGGGCTGTAGAACACAGTACGTGCTTTCTATTTCCATACCTGCCTTCTTGTGGCCAAGCTGTAGGAGAGTGACAATGAGTGACAAAATAGCTCTGAGGTACTGTTGCAGCCTCATGACTACTTAGAAACTCGAGGCAAACATAAAGAGAAAGCATCTCACTTGCTGATGGAGGTGGGAAATGCAGTCAGCTCTTTCAAATGAAGGTGAAGAGGGATTTCTTTACTCAGACCATTGTGAATCATTGGAGTCCTGCTCTGGATGATCAGTCATTGAGCATATACAAAACCAACTCTGATAGTTTTTTGGTAATTTAGGAAGTCAAAGATTATGGGGAAAGGGGAGAAAAGGGAGGAGAGGTAGAGAATTAAACTTATTGGTAAGCACTGCATGTTAAAGGGGCAGGTGTGCTGCCATTTCATCCACTTCCAGCATCTTCTGCATTTTTATTTATGTTAAATTACTTATCAGTTATAAAGATTCAGATATCATTATGATGTGAGCATAATAATTTAAAGAACGTTCTCTAAAAAGGATCTGCTTTATTGAAACTTTTGCTGAAAATTTTAAAGCTAAAAATGAAGTACTCGTGTTCTTCCTTTGATGTTTCTAGGGGTTCCAAAGCTCTGTACAGTCAATTCACTACTTTGGAAATATGGTCACTGTTTTTACATAGCAACTTACTGTGAGTACAAAGGCTGTTCTGATGTTTTGTTGCCAAGATGCATCAAAAAGTTGTGATGGATACACAGATCAAACGAAGAGTTTTTTTTAATAGAATGTAGTTTTAACACAGGACCCATGTGTATAGTCAAAACAGAGCATTTAAGGATGTGTACATAATTTATGGACAGCCAATTCCCTCAAGTTGCAACAAGATAATGATCAGATCATACTTTAATGATGGTATTTGAGGGATAACTACTGGCCTGGACACCTCAGGGAGAATGCACCAAACAAAAGTATGTTGTATGTCTGGATGTATTCATCACTAAGACAGAATGCCATTGACGGCATTAAATGAGACAGAAGCATTCCAGTTTTAAAGAAAGGTCAAATGTTACTACTTTTTCTCATGAACTGTAGGGTGTTAAATTGTGGGAAGTTAACCTACAACACCTGTTTAAAAAATGAATCTAGTGCTGTAGAATCTTCTGATTAGATCCGGAAATACAGGTTTGACAAGGTAGAATGTGCAAGCATTTGACATTGGAGAAGTGGCTCTGTACTGTATCAACATATGCTTACCCAATATGCCTGAGGCATGAAGCCTATTCATAGTTAATATCTGTTTGCTCCTGAACACTAAAATGCAGTTGTCTTGTTTTCCAAGAGTTTCCAATACTCTGAAGACATGTAATGCCTAATTAAAAGGTCTGTTCAATATCATTTTTATACACCATTTATAGCCTTAAAATTAATCAACAAAGCTTGTGTGTCAAATTTTGGTTGCCATCTTTCTGATAACTCTCAAAACAAAACAGCTAGTTAAACCCAACTGATGCTGGATCCAATTACACTTCATGCTGACTGCTTTTTTTTAAAGGCACTATTTCAAATACCAGACTGTAACAGTCTGCCAGTAGAAGTTGCAGCAAACATCCTCAAGGTGTGTATACTTCATTAATATACAACATCAATGCTTTTACAATAATTAATAAAAGCAGCTCTATTGAAAGATATAGTCATGGACCACTTTAACACTGAACCAAACATAATTAAGGTCCACATATTTGCAATAAAAACCATAATGAAGCGCTTTGAGAGATTAGTAATGGCCCACATATGCGCCAGCCTCCCAGACAATCCAGACCCCTTGAAATTTGCATACAGGGAAAATAGGTCAACAGAGGATGCCATCTCCCTTGCACTATGTTCAGCTCTGGATCACCTTCTACTATAAGAATACATGCATCAGGATGCTATTCATTAATTACAGCTCAGCTGACAACACCATAATATCTGAAAAGGTCATCTCCAAACTCTTGGACCTTGGCCTTGGGGAGTGCCCATCTGCAACTGGCTTCCAGAGTTTTTGACTGGCAAACTTCAGTTAGTTACAACTGGTCATAACATTTCATCCACCCTGACCCTTAACACTAGTGCTCCCCAGAGTTATGTGCTCAGTCCCCTGCTCGTCTCCCTGTTTACCCATACTGTGTGGCCAGATACAGCACCAACTCAATCTTTAAGTTCACCGATGACACCACCGTATCAACAACAATGATGAGACAGGGAAGATTGCAAACCTTGTGTCAACAATGTTTGCAATCTCTTTCCTGTCCCCCCTTCCAGGTGGTGCTGCCACATTCTCAGTCTCTTAATTCTATCTCTCTTGGTTATTCCACTATTGTCACTTGAGCATTTCCTTATACACTACTTCAGATTGCACTATTATCAACCATTCTGTTGATCTTTGCACCATTCTGTGTTTTGCGCTCGTCGCTGTATTTATTGTTGGATTTATTATTACTGTTTACTCCGTTATCTTCACATAAGCAAGGAATTTCATTGCACCTTGGTGTACATGACAATAAGCTAATCTGACAGCATTAATATCTACTTGTGCAGTGCAATGCAAGGAATGCAAGAGGCTACAGAGAGTGGAGGACTCAGCCAGTTCCATCACGGGTACAGCTCTCCCCACCATCGAGGACATCTACAAGAGGTGATGTCTCAGGAAGGTGACGTCCATCATCAGGGACCCCCACAATCCGGGCCATGCCCTCTTCTTGATGCTGCCATCAGGCAGGAGGTACAGGAGCCTGAAGACCCACACCTCAAGGTTCAACAAGAGCTTCTTCCCCACCGCCATCAGGTTCTTGAACCAACTTAAAAAACCTTTTCACTACCTCGGAATATTTTTTTCTCTCTCTATCTCAATGTGCACTTATGTCGTTATGTTTATTTTGTCATGTAAGCTATGCATAATTTATGTTAATTTAAGTTTTATCTTAACTGATGTTTGTCATGATTCTAATGTACTGTGCTGCTGCTGCAAAGAGCTAATTTTCATGGCATTTATACCCTGGGTACGAATGCCTATGATAATAAATTTGAACTTGAACGTTTAATACTTTAAAGCATTTACTCCATGGAAGTCGAACACCGAATCAGAAAAGGACAAACAGAAATAGGAACTAGAAGCTTAGTCAAAGAGGATCTCATTGTAAAGGGAAGAGATGGGGTAGTGAAATGGTTTTGGGCTGGAATTCAGGCTATGAGATCTAGCCGAGATGATAACTTATAATGGTGAGGCAGAGAAAGGAAGGACTAGACAAGAGGCCATGATCAGATAAATGGGAATACTCAGAGAAGCTAAAAGACAAGAATGACAATTTAAGGTTTCAGTAACAATTATGCTTTATCAAGAGCTCAGTTGATAACTAAGTGAGACTTTGGCGTGGGGCAGCAAAGAGGTCCTTGAGCTTGGGAGGAGCTGCTGTTTATGTAGAAGGGGAGATAGAGAACAAGGCATTGGAATGGTCATGAGATCGATGTGACAAAGACATGTAAAAGGTGCAGATGGGGTGGAGTTGAAGCTGAAGCAAGACATTCAATGAAAAAGCAGCAAATAGTATTTATGACTGAATGTAACCTTACAAATGGTCTTGTCAGGGGAAGAAACAGTGATATGACCAAGCACCTACTAAGGGATTCCTGAACTGATGGTGTGGATTGGAAGAAAAGCTGTGGCTGGAGATTCACTTGTAATTTTGAGTGGAATCCATTCAGGTTAATGTAAAATCAGAGCCAAGTCACAAGGTGTATCAGTTTGCAAGGAAGTATGTGATTTAAAAAGAAGGACAATGAGGAACTAATCATTATCTGTGTAAAAGTGGAGATCAGTTTCCAGACCATTTACGTCAAGTGGCTCCCCACTGTGCACTGTTCTAGTAGAGTTCTACCTTGTGATTTCAAAACCAATTACTGCTAGTAAGTTTCAGTGGAAGTAGTTTGCTTGATAATATAATTTCCTTTGGGCATTTAAGCATCTGAATGTGCTTATGAATGCATGTTAGTGTTTTTGAACATATTTATGTTTATTTGGGGGTGAATTAGGTGCAAAGAAAAGTGCCTTAGTGGTATCCATGGTTTTTGTTAGTCCATGCCCCTGTACCTCACGGAAAATGATAACTTGCTGTATGTTATCACCATCCAGTTTTGTGCTAGATCCTTCCTACTGTTTGAATCCTTCTAACCAAATTCATGTTCCTCCCGATTATCACCATGGCCCAGCCCAAAGGAACAAGTGATATTCACTGGGGAAAAGAAAAGACTTACATTTGTATTCATGACCTAAGAGTGGTCTAAAGAGTAGGTAAGATAAATGTATTTTGAAGCGCTCCAAACCAGGAAATCCAGCAGCTAACTTATGAACAGCAATTCCCCACAATGTGATAATAACTGTTGGGTTTGGGATAGATAACGGCTAGGATACAGGGGAAATCTTCCCTGCTGCTCTCTAACATAGTGCCATGGGAGAGAGAGCAGTCAGGACCCTGGTTTAATATCTATAACTACATCTACAGGAAGAGCAAGGTTAATTCTACCTTTTAAATTTTTGCAAGCAAATTAAGTAAATTGTAGTTACAAGGCTGGGCAGCTGTAAAGTGAAGGCAGCCTTTAGAGCAGACATCCAGAAACTGATCAGAGTTTAATATCCCAGCATGTCAAGAGAGAACCAAGGACATTGTAAATTTACAAGGTGTGAAGAAAGAGAGTGAGAGAGAAAGAGATGTGCATTCATTGGCTTTAACTGTGCCTTTTCCTCTCTGATCCTTTTGGGGGGGGGGGGCGGTTTTGACTATCCACAGAATTAGAAAATTCACAAGACGGTGAAAACTAGGGCACTAAAAAGTCTGTTTCCATGCCCAAAATCTTTGGAAGTTCTAAATTGTCAAAGGCTATTGAGTTAAAAACATTAGAACACTTCAAATATCCAAATAAACTTAAAATCAAAACTCCACTGTACAAGTGGACCAGTCTGTTCCAAGTTTCAGTAAATGCTGTTACCTCATTTTAATCAAGGGATCATAGGCAGCTGAATGTCTTAAAATTTGTATTTGTCCACCTGAAATGTAATGCCGTTGTAAATATGAGATTCCATTGTAACTGCCATTACGCTTGAAGTAAAACGTTGTTGTAAATGTAATGCTTTTGTAATACATACAGCATTTTGCCATTAAGTAAATTGTTTGCAATTCCCACCTTTGTTTCATGGAGTGTAATTGGTGTTGGTATTGGTATTGGTTTATTATTGTCACTTGTACCGAGGTACAGTGAAAAACTTGTCTTACATACCAATCGTACAGGTCAATTCATTACACAGTGCAGTTACATTGAGTTAGTACAGAGTTCATTGATGTAGTACAGGTAAAAACAATAACAGTACAGAGAAAGTGCAGTGCAATAAGGTGCAAGGTCATAACAAGGTAGATCGTGAGGTCAGGCTTTTATGATTGGCTTTTATGGATGCAAGAACATTGGAAATTGTAGATTTTTGCAAGTAAATTAAGTAAATTGTAATAAAGAATTGACATAGAAACAAGACAGTAGGGGACTGTGGTGGGGGTGTCTGAATTGAAGTCCTATTTGCTCAGGTCAAGGGAGATTGAAGAACAAAACAATACTAGATCAGTTGCATTTACAGTTGTTAATGGCTAGTGTGGATTCACTTTAAGGGTAAGACCTCTCAGCCACAAGGGCACTGCAGTCAAGGAAGGGTAAATTGGTATGTCACAAGCAAATGTTGCTGGTGGACCATTGAGGTAGATACTATAGTCAAGGTCAGTAGACAGAAGTCATTCTTAGATCTTGGTGAATTGACCCCCAAGACAATAGCAGGGCTCAGCTCATAGCACAGAAGGCTAAAGCAACAGGGAAGAGTAACATAGTGTCAGTTGTTACATTAAAGTTACTATTATCTCTCAACTTCAAGTAAGTGAACATTAGAAGTTTCTTTACTTTTAGTGACAAGTAGGGAGCATATAAGGAACATATAAAGTATACAGTTAATGGCAGGACCCTTAACAGCATTGATGTACAGAGAGATCTTGGGGTCCAAGTCCACTGCTCACTGAAAATGGCCACCAAGTAGATAGGGTGGCAAAGAAGGCGTATGGCATGCTTGCCTTCATTGGTTGGGGCATTGAGCATAAGAGTCAGGAACTTATGTTGCAGCTGTATGAAACTTTGGTGAGGCTGCACTTGGAGTATTGTGTGCAATCCTGGTTGCCCCATTACAGGAAGGATGTAGAGGACTTCTTCTCTTCTTCTCTTCCCCTTCTTCTCTTCTTACCTTTCCTAGCCCTTTTTATTCTCTTCTTACCTTTGACCCATCCCCCCGGTGGATCTGCTCTCCCCTCCTCCCCCACACCTGCCCATCACTATCTCTTACCTGCATCTACCTATCACATCCCTGTGCCCACCCCGCCTCCCCTCTTTTGTCCACCTATCACAGATCTGCTTTTCCTTCCTATATATTGGGCTTCCTCTTTTCCTATCTTCAGTCCTAAAGAAGAGTCCTGACCTGAAACGTTGACCGCCTGCTTTTCTCCACGGATGCTGCCTGGCCTGCTGAGTTCCTCCAGCATCATAGTATTTTTCATCTACATTCCAGTATCTGCAGTCCTTTGTTTCTCGGTGGAGGCTTTGGAAAGGGTACAGAAGAGCTTTACCAGGATGCTGCCTGGATTAGTGGGAATTAGCAATAAGGAGAGGTTGGACAAACTTGGGTTATTTTCTCTGGAGCGTCGGAGGCTGAGGGGAGACCTGATGGAAGTTTATACGATTATTAGAGGCGTAAAGAGGGTAGACAGTCAGATTCTTTTTCCCAGGCTATTTACATCAAGTATCAGAAGGCAATCCTTTTAAGGTGAGAAGGGGAAAGTTTAAAGGCGAGGTGCCGGGCAAGTTTTTTACACAGAGAGTGGTGGGTGCCTGGAACAGGCTGCCAGGGGAGTGGCAGATGCAGACACGATAGCATTTAAGAGGCTGTTAGATAGATACATGAATATTCAGGAATGGACGGATATGGATCATGTAGAGGCAGAAGTGAATTAGTTTAATTTGGCATCCTGCTTGATGCAGACATTGTGGGCCAATGGTCCTTTTCCTGTGCTGTACTGTTCTATCACCACAGGATGAGGAACTCTGGTCTTTTATCATTTACTAATTCCTTGGTTCAGGATTTTTGCTCAATTAGTAGTAGTCTTGATGCAGGGTTTCAACCCGAAATGCCGACAATTCTTTTCCTCCCACAGACGCTGCTCGACCCACTAAGTTCCTCCAGCAGATTGTCTGTTGCTCCAGATTCCAGCATCTGCAGTCTCTTGTGTCTCTCTAGTAGAAATTCAAATTTGGCCCATTGTAAATGTAAGCAGGCAGCGGAAGATATCTGAACTCCTATATCTCATCACAAAGGTGACACTTCCAGTAATGCAGCATTTCTTCAGTGCCACGCTGTAGCGTTGGCTGAATTTATGCAGCTCAAGTCTCTTGAGTGAAACTTAAACCACAACTAATGGGTGACAGGTGAGAGTGCTGCCAACAGAACCATAACTAAGAGCAGTCAGTGGCTAAGTTGGCCATAGGGAACTATCAGCCAGGCTCTTTATTAAACTCCACATGAGTGGGTAGCTTGTGTGCTCTCATGATCAAATAGTCTTTGAACACTCATTCTAAAGACATATTTAGACGCAACAGCTGTTGATGTTTGTGAATTTGTACCCTTGGCACGAATGAGTTCAGAGAAAGGACAGTAAAACTAGAAATGGGGAGACATCAAAAACTGAATGGTCTGGTAACCTGCAGTGGTTTGGGAATTAATAACAGTGCAAATTGATCCCACATTTTGCCAGAGGAGGGTAAAACTAGTCTTTTGTGATGTTGCCTCTGGATAATCATTTCAAACTTGGTGTTTATTGGTCTGGTAGCACTCTTGTATGGCAAATTACTGATTTATAAATGGACAACACAGGGCAAAATGTTACATTTGAGCAATCAGATACTGTAGCGCGCAGTGAAAACTGACCTTCACTTCCAAGCTGGAATTTTGGGACTCCTTGAGTGCAAAGATATTTTTGCTTTAGCACCATGCCAACTGAGAAGAAAGCTATCGCGTGCAGGTAAGTGATCTGTGAGCTAGTCACACTGAGCCAGGTTTTGTCTGCATTCCTTTACAGTCACCCCTGAACCCTGTCTGTCATAAACCCAATGACCAGACTGGCTTTCGTCCAAATGACAATTACAGGATACTAATATAATTGCTGAGTGGATACAATTACAGTAAACATCTTACACTCCTGTATGCCTGGGTTGGATGACATGTAATCATTCAACATTTGTGCAAATGTTTGCCATATAAATAAGAGTTTAATTGCTAAAGTGGACATCTTTAAATAACTTTAGCTGAGGTTGTGCACTGAGATATTTGTCTACAACCTTTGCTGATGCTGTGATCATACACGGCATTGAAGAAATCTTTTCTTTTCACTAAACCATCACCAAATTTGGAACACGCAAATTGTTTTCAGCGTTAATTGTTTACTGATTTTAATCATGGGGAAAAATGTATAAAGAATGCATGTGAGTTATTCCTGTGAACTCTATAACACAGTTAAAAATATGTTCAAAGTCGTCTGCTAAACTATAATGGAGTTGTTATACCAGTTTGTTTCTATTTAGAGCAACTAAAGATAGCAGCGGTGAAGAACACCACTGGTTTCAATACAAAGGAACAAACTGATTGAACCTCATTGCATGCTTTCTGATATGAAGGTACTTTGTATGTGTTAGTGCTCCTGGTATGTTACCTTACTCAACAGGAATGCAGATGAGATAGTCGATCTCAATTTGTAACCCTCCCTTATTTCTGATCATTAAAATCGAACACTTTAAAATTTGTCCCATTCATCTGGAGGACAAAAAGCTCCATTTTGAGAGCATGCATTCATGAGTTAAAGAAAAACAAGAATTCCATTTCTATAAAGGTTTCCACTTTCCTTTCATAGCATTCCAAACCACTCTGCAGACTCTTCTACAGATGGGGAAGGAGATGATTGACAGGGCAGGTGGGTGGGTTGTTTGGCATCCGGTGGGCTTCCTTCACCATGTACACTCGTTTACTGTGTGTTCCTGGGCAAATGGACTCAGGGTTCTTAATACCATTCTGAATGCTCCTTCTCCACTTTGACCAGGGATTCCCTGGTGTCACTGGGGATGTTGCATTTTTGTGAAAGGAAACTTAGAGACCGCCCTTCAATCACTTCCTCTGACCACCTGGTAATCTCTTGCTGTGACAAGGTTTGTAACAGTGCATTTGTTTTAGGAGTCTTGTGTCGGGCATGCAATGAAGTGGCTTGCCCATTGTAGCCAAATGAATGTAATTAGGACCTCATTGCTGGGTTGTTGCCCTGGGAGAAGACATTGGCTTCAGTTTGCTTAACCTACATGGATTTGGGGGATTTTGCAGAGACCCCTTTGGTAGTACCTCTCCAATGCTTTGAGATGTCTGCTGCAGGACATCCATATCTCAAAAGCATACAGGACGACAAGGATCACTGCTGCCCTCTAGACCAGGGGACATGTGCCAGGTTTGAGGTCTTGATCATCACTTTCCTCAGATGGTCAAAGACTGAAGGTAATGGTAAATTTTATCATCAACGTCTGCCTTCATCAAGAGGTGGCTCCAAGATGTGGGAAGCTATCCACATCTTCCAGGGTCTCAGCACACACCTTCATTGTCAGGGGGTGATGTTGTACAGTGGGGGCTGGTTGGTAAATTTCATTGTGGACCCATTGGATAAGATTACTTACACTGCTTGGCAACAGTGTGTCTCAGATCAGGAGCTGGTTGGCCACCTGTATTGTGGAGGGTCGTGGCTGTCACATGACAGCACTGCCCGCTACCTGGTCGGAAGACACACCACTGCAAATCAAGGTTTGGCCCTGCCCCACCCATCAGTGCACACCTGACCATTGGCCCCTTTAAGTACCTCTGTACTTGGCCTTGGGCCATTGGCCTTTGTAATCGATTAGTCCTTGCTGGCACCGAGCCATTGGCCCCCTGTAAATTACCTGGGCTGGACCCCCCCCAGCCCTCCAGCACTATAAAGGGCACCACATGTGCTCAGCTCACTCTCTTTTGCCATCTTCGATAGACCACCCTGCTTCACTCCAGGCCGAGTACTGTGGAACGGTGCTGGAGAAATTGTTGGTGAGGTGTGCACCGTTAAAGGGTTGGGAGCATTTTAGTTAGTGTCCCTAATAACAGAGAGCCGTGCCTGCACTAAGTCAAGGGGTGGTGGGTATCGTATTGTTTTTCCCTGATTGTATGTACCTAGTTCGTTGTGTATGTGTGTGTGTATTTTATCCCCGGTGCAATTCTCCCACACTCGCTATAACCTGTGCGCGTGTGTGTGTTATTCCCATTACCATTTTCCCACGCTCGTCTTTTGTAAATAAAATTGTTTACTGCCAGACTGTGTTCAGAGTCCTTGCTTTTGAGACCCATCGAATCTGTTTTCTCACTCACAACACTACCTTACCTTCCAGCTGGCAGAGCTTTGCAGACCTGAAACACCCCTAAAGTATAACAATTTCTCCTCATTTTTCTCTCCTCACCTTCATACTTTCTCTCCACTCCTCCTCTCTCCACTCCCTCCATTCCCCACCCCTCTCTATCTATCTACCTCCCATTCAAAGACAAAACATTTCACTTCTGTGCTGTTCCATTATTGTTTTACAATCTGATTTAAATGTAATTAACTCACAATTTTGTCACCAATTAATTGCATTTGTGACAATCACTTGACAACCCAAATTATGATATTATAATTATAACATGTACGCTCATCAGAGAGATGCTGTCACAAATCTGTGGCCCTTTTTGATGCCAGCATCAGGAATTCTGTGGGTGAATACGACTTCCTATTCACATCACCAGATTTAGATTTGATCGAGTTAATCTAAAGAGATGGCAGGAACAAAAAGAACAATGAGCAGAGTTTTCTGAAGGTTTGAACAGGTTTTAGAAATGAAAAGGAAACTGAAAGTGAAAAAAAACCTGCTAGTTGCAAAATGAGGAAGAAGTAAAGAAAAGCAGAGTCAATAACAAGAGGAATAAAAAGACAGAAAGTCGGCAAAAGAAGGGAAAGAGCAAATGCAGATCAAAACAAGTCTGGAATCATTAAACAGCCCATGGAAGGACTGGGAATAAGTTAAACCTGTAGCGGTTAGTGTAATGCTTTACAGTACCAGCGATCCAGGTTCAATTCCGGCCACTGTCTGTAAGGAGTTTTTACGTTCTCCCCGTGTCTGTGTGGGTTTCCTCCAGGTGCTCTGGTTTCCTCCCACATTCCAAAGACATACGTACAGGTTAGGAAGTTGTGGGCATGCTATGTTGGCGCCAGAAGGTTGGCGCCACTTGCGGGCTGCCCCCAGCACACTACACAAAAGAAACATTTCACTGTGTGTTTCGATGTACATGTGACTAATAAAGATATCTAACAATGGATTTGCAATAATCCTGACAAAGAAAAATACATTTTTGCATTCTTTTCATAGCTGAAGTAACTTTCAAATCCAATCACTCAGCAATGAACAGGTAACACCTGCCTCATGCGTAAACAAGCATCCAATTCCCAGAGTGACGAATTGGGTTAGTGCTGTGATGTCAACGAGCAAATTGGCTATTTTCTATTTCATTTTATCTCTGTACACAAGACCGCTCCCTCAAACTGAAAGATAATCAGCTTGCTGTCAATTGTTTAAACTAAATATAGGCACGGTACTGTAGCAGTTAGCATAACGCTATTGCAGCACCAGCGACCTGGGTTCAATTCCGGGGAGAATTGTATGTTCTCCCCGTTTCTGCGTGGGTTTCCTCCGGGTGCTCCGGTTTCCTCCCACATTCCAAAGACATACAAGTTAGAAAGTTGCGGGCATGCTATGTTGGTGCCAGAAGCGTGGCGACACTTGCGGGCTGCCCCCAGAACATTCTACGCAAAAGATGCATTTCACTGTGTGTTTCAATGTACATGTGACTAATGTAGATATCTTATCATCTTATCTTAGATAGTTTGTAATAAAAGCAACAGGATTATCAGAAATGGGGATGTACGCCAATAAATTGTTATTTACATTATGAGAAGTAATTGAGACACAAGAGACTGTAGATTCTGGAATCTGAAGCAAAAATACATGCTGCTGGAGGAACTCAGCAGGTCAGACAGCATCTGAGGAGGGAAATAGATCGTCGAGACCTTTCATCTGGATGTGGAAAAATAATTGTTTGGCTTGAAAGAATTCCAAGTCAGGCCCAAGTATGATGTTGGTGGCCGGTGACTCACCCACCCCCTCTCCCCTTACCCTTCTCCGTCTTCCTTGTACCCACACCTCCTCCTCTCCCATTCCCTTCCCCTGCCTCCTCTTCCCCTTCCACACTCCATTTTCCCTCTCCCTGCCTCTCTCTCACTCTTCTCCTCTCTTCTTCCCTTCCATTTTCCTTTTCCAGCTCCTTCCCCCTCTTCTCCTGCTCTTTCCTCCTTCCACTTTCCTCCCTTCCCCCCTCCCCTCCCTTCCTGCTTTCCCCCATCCCTTTCTTCCCCCTCCCCCTCCTCCTCTTTCCCCTTCTCTTTCCCACTTCCTCTCCTCTCCCTAGACCACAGTTGGAACATACAAACCCCCGTCAGGTCCATATCCTATTTCAATGTTTCTGAGTGTTCGGTCCCCGTAGGGTGGCACAGTCGCTCAGCTAGAAGAGCCAATGCCTCACAGCTCCAGCGACCCAGGTTCAATCCCGACCTGGGGTGCTGCCCCTGTGGAGTTTGCATGTTCCTCCCTGTGACGGTGTGTATTCCCTCTGACTGTTCAGGTTTCCTCCCACATCCTAAAGACATGTGGGTTGGTAGGTCAATCGGCTGCTGTAAAATTGTCCCTAATGCATGGGTGAGTGGTAGAAGAGATTCATAGTTCTACAGCACGGAAACAGGCCCTTCGGCCCAATCTGTCCATGCTGATCAAGATGCCTATCTAAGCCTGTCCCATTTGCCAGCATTTGGCCTGTGTCCCTCTAAACCTTTCTTATCCATGTACCGGTCCAAATGTTTTTCAAACATTGTGATTGTACCTGCATCTACCACTCCCTTTGACAGTTATACCCACCACTCTCTATGTTGAAAACTTGCCCCTCAGATCTCCTTTAAATCTTTCCCCTCTCACCTTAAACCTGTGCCCTCTGGTTGGGGGAGTTGTTGGGAATGTTGGGTAGAATAAAATAACTTAGGGTAGGCTTCATGTAAGTGGTTGATGGTTGGCACAGACTCCGCGGGCCAAAGAGCCTGATTCCACGCTGTTTTTCACTATGAGGTGCTCCATCGTAGCTCAGTAAAAAATCTTCTATTTTGTGTCAGGGATCTCCTACAAGGTGAGGTGCTGGGAGCTATGGAAGTTCAGCCAGAACAGCCAGCAGCACACTGGGAGAATTTATTTTGTGGGGAAGAGGAAGTTTGACTGCTCCAGGTGTATTTTTTTTAAATGCAGCTTCCTCTTGTTTCCTGTCAGGACCATTTGTTGACTACACAGTGTCAATAAAGTCTGGGCCTGCCATGAACATTGTGTCTTAGCCCCCATCAGTAAGCGGGTTGCAATGTGGATCTTACCACTGGGGTAGTGTAGCAGTTAGCGTAACGCTATTACAGTACCAGCAACCTGGGTTCAATTCCGGCCGCTGTCTGTAAGGGGTTTGTACATTCTCCCCGTGACTGCATGGAGTTCCTCCGGGTGCTCCAGTTTCCTCCCACATTCCAAAGACGTACGGGTTAGGAAGTTGTGGGCGTGCTATGTTGGCGCCGGAAGCGTGGCGACACTTGTGGGCTGCCCCCAGAACACTCTACACAAAAGATGCATTTCACTGTGTTTCGATGTACATGTGACTAATAAAGGAATCTTATCTTATCTTATTACTATATTTAAACAGCTCCTTCCTCCAACTAGACAAGAAATGTACAGTAGCTCTGCTCATTGCTTCTCCCTACATCTCTCCCTTCATATCCTACGCACTACCCTCTCCGTTATGTGTCAGTACCTCTGGCCCTCTCTCTTTCTCTCCCACAGCCCCGGGCCTCGCTTTCCATGACCTGCCATGAACCTCTCATCCCCACCTATCACCTCCCAGCTTCTGGTATTATTCCCGCTCTCCCGCACCCCATCTGCCTATCACCCCATCTCACCTGAATGCACCTATCGCTTGCCAGCTCTTGCTTCACCTCTTCCCACCACCTTTTTATACTGGCCATCTCCCCTCTATCTTTCAGTCCAGATGAAGGGTCTTGACCCAAAGCATCAACTGTCCATTTCCCTCCACAGATGCTGCCTGACTTGTTAAGTTCCTCCAGCATTTTGTGTGTTGCACAAAAAATGGAGAGTCACCGGCTGGAAATGCTCCAAAATACTTCTTGTATTGGCCACCTTATTCCTGTAACGTTTGGGTTTCAGTACCAGGAAATGGACCAATGTTTGCCTGCAGAACTTGTCTAAAATGCTTCACATTGACGTCAAAGGAATGGAGAAAAACAGGGCTTGAATTTATGATGCACCATTTGAGACCTCAGGAGATCCCAAAGCAGCTTACAGCCAATTAATTACTTTTCTAAGTTTAATCACGGCTGATATATAGCTTGTTGCATCAGCAATGCTTCACACTTAACAAGCTCCTGCAAGCAGCAATGTGATAATAATCTGCTGTTAGGGATAATGATTGAGAGATTAATTTGTCCAGGAAGCAGGGATAAATATTCTGCGTTTTTTCTGTGAAGTAGTGCCATGGATCCTTTTTTCCACATGTAGCGGCTCACTTTATATTGTCAATCAATAGCCAATGACTCCCAGCGCTATCCTCCCTCACACACTCACCTGTCTATCTAAATTTCTTCTCCCTTTGGAATTGGAATTAGCTTATTATTGTCACTTGCACTGAGGTACAAGTGAAAAGCTTGTCTTGCATACCGTTCATACAGATCAATTCGTTATAACGGTGCATCAAGGTAGTACAAGGTAAGACAATATAGAATGCAGAATGAAGTTTCACAGCTACAGAGAAAGTGCAGTGCAGGCAGAAAATAAGGTGCAAAGTCATAACACTGTGAGGTAGACTTTGAGGTCAGGAGTCCATCTTATCGTGCTAGGGAACCATTCAACAGTGGGATAGAAGCTGTGCTTGAGTCTTTCCCTTTTTTCCCCTCCTCCCACCAGATTCCATCTGCCTCTCATCCTCTCCCCATCTCCCAGCCCCCCCGTTGCTATATCGACTCTCCCCTTCTTCTGCCTATCACCCCTCCTCACCTGGATCCACCTATCACCTGCCAGCTCTTGCTCCACCCCTTCTCTTCACCTCTTTACACTAGCTCTCTGCCCTCCACCTTTCAGTCCAAATGAAGGGTCTGGACCCAAAACGTTGACTGTCCATTTCCCTCCACCCATGCTGCTCGAGTTCCTCCAGCTTCTTATTTGTTGCTCCAGATTCCAACATCCGCAGTCTCTTATCTCTTCATATCTATCTGAGTACTTCATGGGGGGAATGGAGTTAATCATCCATTAATTCCCCCAGTTCTGATGAAAGGTCTTCAACCTGAAATGTTAAATCTGTTTCTCTCTCCACAGATGCATTTTCCATATTTATTTCAGATTTCCAACATCTACAGTTTTTTAATTTTCATTTCCATTGTACCATCCAGCCCTTAATGGTCCAAATAAAAGGTCTATTTCTAATCTCACAGCAGCTTTGAAGAGGAAAGCTCTTCAAGGTTGCTTGAGTCTAACCGTTAATAATTATTCACCTAATCTCCAATTCAAATACTAAGCCATGTCACCTCTCATTCTTCTGAGGTGATCTTATTGGTCTTTGCTCAATTTATACATTACTTGACAGGGTGGATGAAAGGAGAATGTTCCCCTTGGCCGAGGAATCTAGAACCAGGGGTCCCAGTCTCAAAATAAGGGGTGACCATTCTGACTTGGCTGAGGAGAAATTTCTTCACTCAAAACCTAATGAATGCTTTGAATTTTCTACCTCAGAGGTCAGTGGTGGCTCAGTCATTGGGTTTGTTCAAAGCAGAGATTACTAGATTTCTGGGTTTAATGGGAATCAAGTGATATTGGGATAGTGCAGGAAAGTGGAGCTGAGGTAAAAGATCAGCTGAGGTCTTGGTGAATGGTCGATCTGGCTTGCAATGCCAAAGGGTCTATTCCTTAATTCTTCTGTTCTTGTTTCACCGCAGTGCATACTAGCATCACGATCTTTCAATGTTGTTGAGTTTACCACAGCTCAGATTGGGGGAGAGGGTGGAGTGATGGTGTTTCAAGCAAAGACAATAACATGGTTCATAAAGAAGCAAAGAGAGGCATAAGATGACATGAGTGTACCAAGACCAATGAACACGTGTGACAAGCAGAAATGGGATATTGGTGAGAGGGAATAAAACAATACCTTGGAGGAGGAAAAGTATCCACATACAGCAAATGACTTCAGTGAGAGATTTACATTGGAGAAACGTGATGAAAAGTTTATTCCAGAAATGGATATAGAACTAGCCACTGAAGAGAAGACATAAGTCAACAGTGAAAGGCTGTAACATCCCTGTCAGATCAAGAAATGAGTAGAGAGATTCAAGCACACCCAAGAAGGGCCACAGCACCAAAGAGAGCCTTCAACAGACATTGCTGTATGCTGTAAACAATCATTCAAAGAGGAAAAGAAGTTTTTATTTTGTATGTAAATATATAACTAAGCCACATGTGTAATTCATGTGTACCTAAGCACATATGATGGCTGGTAGTTCATCTTCAATAAAGCATTAGCACGTACTCTGAAGTTATTCATATCTGCTGGAGTTTATTTAATGCAGTATTTGCCAATTTGACAATACACCACAGACAATCTCCATGCATTTGAGCCTACAATCTTCTGACTCCAAGCTGTAGTTAAACAGCAATGCCAGTGTTGTTGCACGTCAGAGTCTAGAATTATGTTGTTGGTCACATTGTTAAAAGGGCTTTGGAGCTTAGGGCTAATTAGAAAGGGGCAATGTGGCTTTGGTCTTGGAAACTGAGGGTTGGAAAAACTGTTGACAAAATAACATTTGTGAAAAAGAGAAAAGGGTGGTTTCCTTCATAAAATCAATTAATCCCCCTGTTTAATCTCCCTGGAAATGGTGGAAAAAAGACTGGAGGGCTGGACAGACTGGGACTTTTTTCTCTAGAGCGTAGGAGGCTGAGGGGTGACCTAATAAAATCATGAGGGGTGCGGATAAGGTGGATGGTCACAATCTTACTTCCAGGGTGGGGGTGTCTAAAACTAGAGGGCATAGGTTTACTGTGAGAGGGGGAGGATTTAAAAGGGACTCTCGAGGGGCAACCTTTTCACGCAGAGGGTGGTTGGTATATGGAACGAGATGCTAGAGGAAGCTGTAGAGGCAGGTACAATTACAAATCAGTACTGTGCCCAGGATAACCTCAAACTCCATAAGATATATCCCAAAACAAAAAAAGGAAACTTCCTGATTACTCATGTTCACTGTAATCTCTTCAGTCCTTTTGTCCTTCAGCTCTGCTCTTTCGATTATCCCTGATTTAATTGTTTCGCCATTGACAGCCATACCTTTCTCTGCCAAAAATATTCCCTGCCTGTTTCTCTGACAAGGAACATTGCTAAGTCTGATGGCAATCCTATCTCCCAAAAGCAAACAGGCACAGGAAATACCATAGGCAGGAACCAGATGTACATCCCATGCAAGCCACAAAAACAAGGCAGTGTAGGGCACTGTCAAATATGATTCAGCAAAATCATGATGGAAGAAATGTTGGGATTAGTTTGTAGTAGAGGGGTGAAGCACAGCTATGAAAAGGCTCTGAGCAGTAAGAGTATACAAGTACTAATACACCTACTTGAAATTCTGTTTCCATTATTTTTAATGGAGATTTTGGAACCAAAGCACAGGAGGAGGTTGTTCAACCTATTATTTCTGTGCCAACTCCTAGTAGAGTAATCCTGTCAAGCCAGGTCCTTGCTCTTACCTGTAACCTTGCAAAGTCTTCTCTCTCAATTGCCTATCCAATTCCCTTCTGGAAGAAGACACAAGAGACTGCACAAGCTGGAATCTAAAGCAACAAAAAAGATCTGGAGAAACTCAGCAGATCAGGCAGCATCTGTGGAGGGAAATGGACAGTCGATGTTTCAGGTCAAGACCCTTTATATGGACTGAAAGGATCTTTCAATCCAGATGAGGGGTCTCAACCTGAAACATCAACTGTCCATTTCCTTCCACAGGTGCTGCCTAACCCACTGAGTTCTTCCAGCAGCTTGTTTGTTGCTCCCTTCTGGAAGGACTAATTGATTCTGATTCTATTGCCCCCTAAAACCAATGAATTCCACCAGACTTTAGGACAGCTTCTACCCCACTGTGATAAGACTATTGAACAGTTCCCTTATACAATGAGATGGACTCTGACCTCACGATCTACCTTGTTGTGACCTTGCACCTTATTGCACTGCACTTTCTCTGTAGCTGTGACACTTTACTCGGTACTGTTATTGTTTTTACCTGTACTACATCAATGCACTCTGTACTAACCCAAAGTAACTGCACTGTGTAATGAATTGACCTGTACGATCGGTATGCAAGACAAGTTTTTCACTGTACCTCGGTACAAGTGACAATAATAAACCAATACCAATATCAACACCAATACCAATACCAATTCTATTTGTTCTCTTGATTAAAAAAACAGACTTTCTTCTTAATCTTCTTTCATCATTTTCCCATTATGTTGAATTTGTCCTCTTTGGTCCTTGAACCATCTACTAATGTGAACAGCTTCCTTCCATTTATCCTACCTAAACCAGTCTTGACCTTGTATCAAATCTCCTCTCAATCTCCTTTACAACAAGAGGAAGAACTCCAGCTTTTCCAATTGAACTATGTGGGTCAAATCCTTCATCCTTAGAACCATAGAGTTATAGAGTGATAGAGGCATACAGCACGGAAACAGGCCCTTCAATCCAACTGTTCAATGCCAACCAAGATTTCCATCTAAGCTAGTCCCATTTGCCCACCTTTGGCCCATATCCCTCTAAACCTTTCCTATCCATGTACCTGTCCAAGTACCTTTTAAATGTTTTTAATGCACCTGCCTCAACCCCTTCCTCTGACATCTTATTCCATATACTCTCAACCCTCTTGTGAAAATGTTGCCCCTCAGGTTCCAATTAAATCTCTCCCCTCTCATCTTAAACCTATGCCCTTTAGTTCTTGATTCCCGAACCCTGGGAAAAAGACTGAGTGTATTCACCCTATCTATGCCCCTCATGTAAATATCATTCTAGTACATCCTTTCTGCACCTTCTCGAGGACTTCCACTTCCTTCCTAAGGTGTGGTGACAAGAATCACTAGTTTAATTAGTCAGAAAAATATGGTGGGCCAAAGGGCCTGTTCCTGTGCTGTACTATTCTATGGTAAACACTGCAAACTGTGGACCAACCAGTGTTTTGTACAGATTCAACATACCCTTCCTGCTTTTATCCTCAATGCCTTAACAAATGAAGCACAGATTCCCGTAAGATTTCTCAACCTGCCCTGTCACTTACAAGGATTTGTGCACATGTTCACTAAATTCGCTTCATGTCATCACTGTGAGCAATTCAATGGCTCTGAAGAACTTTCAGACATTCAGAAGACAAGAAACTTTTTGTTGAAACTTAAATTCCTTCCTTTCTCTGTCCTTCACTCCTGCAGTGACTAAATCCCTGAGAATAAACTGGGCTCAATCCAGATTAAATGACATACCAAGTTGTGTTTAACCTCCCACAGGGGTATTAAGTTTTTGGAACCACAGAGTTCAGAGTGGAAGAAATAAAAAAAAGAGTCAGAGAAATCTGATGAAGAATGGAGTCATAGTTCTGGCGCCTTTGTTTATCCATTACTCTTTGGATCCAATCACTTCTATCCAATTTATCCACTATGATGGGGAACATGAGATGTTGAGACTCCATAAAGAACTAAAATATGATGTACAGCTCTGTACAAAGACAGCACAGCATTTATTAATTATGTGTGAAAGCCATTAACTGGAGTTGAAAGTTGCATATACTTGTATCTTCCACAAATAATCATTTATATTCCTGCAATCTAAAGTAACAGATATTGCAAAACTTTATCAAGTGACCTTTATTCTTTGTTGGGTGATGCGGGTTTTGGTTTAATCGTGATATTCACATAAGAAAGATATTGTGAAGTAAAAGAAAAGCAATTTTAAAAATAAACTAGACTTTTGATATTCAGATCAAAAGGAAGCATGTCACAAGAAAATAAGAAGATAGGAGCAGGAGTAGGTCACCAGGCCCCTCAAGCCTGCCCTGCCATTCCATAAGACCATATGACATTGAACCATAGAACCATAGAACAATACAGCACCATGTTGTGCCTCCCTTCAAACCACACTTAAGACTATCTAACCCCTTCCTCCCACATATCCCTCTATCTTAAATTCCTCCATATGTTTATCTAACAATCTCTTGAACTTGACCAACGTATCAGCCTCCACCACCACCCCAGGCAGCACATTCCATGCACCAACCACTCTCTGGGTGAAAAACCTCCCTCTGACATCTCCCTTGAACTTCCCACCCATTACCTTAAAGCCATATCCTCTTGTTTTGAGCATTGGTGCCCTGGGAAAGAGGCGCTGGCTGTTAACTCTATCTATTCCTCTTAATATCTTGTATACCTCTATCATGTCTCCCCTCATCCTTCTTCTCTCTAATGAGTAAAGCCCTAGCTCCTTTAGTCTCTCCTCATAATCCATACTCTCTAATCCAGGCAGCATCCTGGTAAATCTCCTCTGCACCCTTTCCAACGCCTCCACATCCTTCCTATAATGAGGTGACCAGAACTGGACACAGTTCTCTAAGTGTGGCCTAACCAGAGTTTTGTAAAGCTGCATCATTACTTTGCAGCTCTTAAACTCGATCCCACGACTTATGAAAGCTAACATCCCATAAGCTTTCTTAACTACCCTATCTACCTGTGAGGCGACTTTCAATGATCTGTGGATATGAACCCCCAGATCCCTCTGCTCCTCTACACTGCCCAGAATCCTGCCATTTACCTTGTGCTTGGCCTTGGAGTTTGTCCTTCCAAAGTGTACCACCTCACACTTCTCTGGATTGAATTCCATCTGCCACTTTTCAGCCCAGCTCTGCATCCTATCAATATCCCACTGTAAGCTTCGACAGCCCTCCACAGCAGAATTAGGCCATTTGGCCCATCAAGTCTGCTCCACCATTCGATCATGGCTGATTCATTTTTCCCACTCAACCCCATTCTCCTAGTTTCTCCCCATAGCCTTTGACACCCTTACCAATCAAGAACCTATCAACCTCCGCTTTAAATACACCCAATGACTTGGCCTCCACAGCCGTCTGTGGCAATGAATTCCACAGATTCACCATCCTCTGGCTGAAGAAATTCCTCCTCATCTCAGTTCTAAAGGGACATCCTTCTATTCTGAGGCTGTGCCCTTTGGTCCTAGACTCCCCCACCACTGGAAACACCCCTTCCATGTCCACTCTATCCAGGCCTTTCACTATTCAGTCGGTTTCAATGAGATCCCCCCTCATCCTTCTAAACTCCAGTGAGTACAGGCACAGAGCCATCAAGTGCTCAATCAGTAGGATCATGGCTGATCTACATTAACCTCAACTCCCCTTCTGTACCAGTTCCCCATATCAAATATTTATCTATTTTCACCTCACATATTTCGAATGATCTAGACTTCACAGCAGTCAGGGGGCAGAGAACTCCAGATATTCACCACCTCTAAGAGAATAAATTTCTCCGCACCTCAGTTTTAAATGATGGTCCCTTATCGTGTTACCACGTCCCCTTATTCATGACCCTGCCATGAATGAAAACATTTCAACATCTACTCTGTCCACCTCACTTAGGATGTCATATGCTTGAATAAGGTCACCCCTCATTCTTTTCAGCTCCAAGGAATACACACCCAAGCTGTCTAGCCTCTCTTGATAGGTTCCACTAGGTTGACAGATGGAGAAATGAAGACGTTGTTCACGCACAAAAATAAGTGATTGCAGTTTAGTGACTTTATATCCTGTGTTTTGCTCAGCTCATATAAGACCAAGTGTACTGAAGACAGAGCTGGTCAATTCTTTTATTAATATCATTGAACTGCATCAACGCACATTGAAACCAGTGTTGTGGAAGGTCAGACTTGAATATTGGGATTGGAGATTAGTCCCAAAACTATTGGTTTAGCAATAATATCTTCAGATTATGACAATACATAATTCAAGTGGTTCTCTTTGAGATACTACAATTTAGTTTAAACTAAACAAGTTTAACAGGCTTGCTGTCATTTATATGTGTTATTTCATAGTAAACAGAAGCAAACTAGTTCTGTGATCATATATAAGATGCCATTCCATTTTCTGTTCCCTAAACTGTGCAGAACATCCGGAGCATATTGCTGTTCTGATAACAATCTGAAGTCCAGGCAACACGAAATCTGAGACCACTCTTTAATGACATATTTATTTAATATTGTTGATTTTATTAATGACATGCTCTGGATCAGTAAGTACAAATTGAACAATAAATAGGGTTTGTTTGATAACCCTAAAGTGAATTAGCTGTGTGCAACTTAAACCCTGATGACATTTAACCTGTGTTGAATGAGTAGATTATCTTACATTTGATGCCCAGGTCCACACACAATTAGTTGAATCAAAGGCTATCAAAATTATTTCCAAAACTAAGCAATTAACCTTTACCTTTCATTTGTTATTTCTGTACTAAAATCCAACTTACTGCTCCAACATCTTTCAAGTCCAAAACAAGTTTTATCTTTGGGCTGGACTGTCCAATCAGATATCTGCCTGTGACGGACTGACACTTCATGGCCAAGACACACGTCACTCACTATTGACACTCAGTCCTGATAAACTCTTAACTGGGAACATGCACCAAATGTTCCTCATACCTCATGAAACTGGGAAATAATGTCATGGCGTGAAATAAGCATAAAGATTACAGCATTATATTACAAGTCCACTCTGTGCTGCCACTTTAAGATCCAAATGGACACAATTAATCCATTCAGGCTCTATAATTAAACGGTGATTAAAAAATTAACCCTAAATTGTTGTTATTTTAACAGAGCAATTTGAGTTATGCACTGTCAAGAGGTCCAGATACTGAAGATATTATCCTTGAAGTTATAGCTGGACCTTTGACAAACTCCACCTCTTTTGTTGATCATCAGCTACATGCTTGGCCTCTGCACATACTGAAGATGTGTAATGCTTGGCCCTCCCAGGTGACTGACAGGGAAGCCATTGTGTCCTTTTCTGAGATGGAGAGCAGCCTCAGACCCAACCCCTCCCCCAAATAAGGACCGAGCTGATGAAAGTCACCAAGTGTCCTATGTCAATCCCCTGGGAAGAAGAGCACATTTCAGATGTACATAAAATAACCCTGCAGTCTTTAAAAATGCATCAATATACCCCTGCCCCCCAACTCCAGGTCTGTATTCTCACCCTCCCAACCACCACAGGGTTCCCCCACCTCTGGACCTAACCCCGCCATGCGTCCCAGACTGATAGAGAGGCCTCACTCAATTATAGGCCAGTAGTCACTCAGCAACCCAGGGCTGCTAAAAAAAATCTCAGCAGAAGCTGCATCAGTAGAAGGTGGTGTGGTTGAATAGTCCTGAAAATTCAGCTCCTGGTGGTACAGCCTGATTTGTCAGTGGAAGATACAGGAGCCTGAGGGCATGTACCACCAGACTTAAGGACAGCTTCTACTCCACTGTGATAAGACTATTGAACAGTTCCCTTATACGATGAGATGGACTATGACCTCACAATCTACCTTGTTGTGACCTTGCACCTTATTGCACCGCACTTTCTCTGTAGCTGTGACACTTTACTCTGTACTGTTATTGTTTTTACCTGTACTACATCAATGCACTCTGTACTAACTCAATGTAACTGCACTGTGTAATGAATTGACCTGTACGATCGGTATGCAAGACAAGTTTTTCACTGTACCTCGGTACAAGTGACAATAATAAACCAAAACCAATACCAATACATATATCGTGAAATTTATTGTTTTGTGGCAGTAGTACAATGCAAGACATAAAAATTAGTCTTTTTTTATAAGTTTTTATTAGCCTTTTGTATAAGTTACAAAAATAAATAATTAGTGCAAAAGAGGAATAACGAGGTAGTGTTCATGGGTTCATGGACCGTTCAGAAATCCAATGGTGGAGAGGAAGAAGCTGTTCCTGAAACATTGAGTGTGGGTCTTCAGGCTCCTGTATCTCCTCCCTGATGGTAGTAACGAGAAGGGGGCATGTCCCCGGTAGTGAGGGTCCTTAATGATGGATGCCGCCTTCTTGAGGCACCGCCTCTTTAAAATGTCCTTGATGGCAGGGAGAGTTGTGCCCATGATGGAGCTGGTTGAGTCTACAACCCTCTGCAGCCCCTTTCAATCCTATGCATTGGAGCCTCCATACCAGGTGGTGATGCAACCAGTCAGAATGCTCTCCACCATACATCTGTAGAAATTTGCAAGAGTCTTTGGTGACGTACCAAATCTCCTCAAACTCCAAATGAAGTAGAGATGGTAGCGTGCCTTCTTCATGATTGCATCAATGTGTTGGGCCCAGGATAGATCCTCTGAGATGTTGATGCCCAGGAACTATTCAGGAGGTTGAATATCAACAGTTCCCTCATTGCCGAAGGAGTCTGCCATTTTGACCACCTTCCAAACTAAAATGAAGGTAAGTAGTCACTAAATATCCAATCTGCGGTCTGGGTGATCTGACCTGTTTCATTCTTAAGTCAAAACATGGTTTGCATTCGGCAATCTAATGGGGCAGAAAGTCAAGTGTTAACAGGGAACTTAATGCAATAGTAAGTTGCAGGCTCAAGTTGTACAGCAGGTTAGAGTAGTACAGCACAGAAGTAGGTCCTTCAGCCCAACACGTCTATGCTGACCTTATTGTCCACCAACATTAATCCCGTTAGGTCCAAATCCTTCTATGCCTCGCCTGGTTAAGTGCCTGTTTAAATGTCTCTTACATAGAGATTGTATCTGACAATTGATGGACTAACTTCTGCCGTCTTCAACCAACTGGTGCTTGTCATTATTTTCAAACATGAAGTCCTGAAGCAAATTGAAGATTAAATATTAGTCGAATTCAACCTGCTTCATTCTCCTTGGTGAGGAAGAGATTGAGTTTTATGGGCTCTCATTGAGGTCATGTTGACCCCAAAGTGACGGTAATGCCAGATTAGAAATGAGACAATCCTCTGTGGTAGATCCAGTAACCTGATACAAGAGCCAGGTGGTTCTGCTGTACTCCAGGACACTGTTAATAATTGATCAGTCAGTTTGTCTTATTAATAGAACCTGGAGGGATAGATTAATCAGTAGGATTGGAATTTTTCTCTTTCAGCTCCAGGCATCTCTGGAAATCAATGTCCAAAACACAATGGTTTGAACTGCTAACAACTAGTTGCATTCATTCAGTCATTTATGGAGGTGCATGTGATTTACTGAGAGTGAACGAGTGGTGCTTTCATTGTATTTGGTTTTCTGAGCCTTCTGTGCCAAGACCTCCAGTGTCACATCCAAGAAGCTATGTTTTACTCCCTCGATCCTTGAGCCAAAGTCAAAGTCGAGTTTATTGTCCTATGCACAAGTACATGTATACACAGATGCAATGAAAAACTCACTTGCAGCAGCATCACAGACAGAAATATTAACCACCATTAACCTCCATATTCCAAACAATCAGTGGAAGTGGATATGGATATTACTCCATGAAAGTCGCTTCTGCTAAGTTCTCAAGAGCTGTACTTGATGGTGTCTTTTTAATGGCTACAGGCAAGACTCAGTCAGAGAAATAATCCATAAGCCATAAAAGACCAGTTAAAACCAGATTTTAAGACAATATTATATTGGACAAGACCCAAAAAGAACTTATTTACACCAAATGAATCTCCATACATTGTATGTGGACCAGGTAAACACTGTATAGACTAAAACATATAAACTGTACAGACACTAAAAGATACATATTGTAAATGGAACAAAATATATACTTTCCATTCAGACTGAAAGGTATACACTGTTGTTCAGAAACTGGATTACACAACATTTGTTTTTTTATTTCAGGACTATGCAAAGCAAAATCACCTCTATCTGGAGTGAGCCAGATTAGTGATCATTTCTAAATGAAATTGGAATCTTCACAAAATTGGACTTCAGATCCAGATTCATGCTGGTCAGGTGCTTGTGTGATTATATTACAAGATTGTCACCAAACCTTTGTTCCCTATCGACCAAAGCTGAATATCCCACTTAATGACTGTTATCTGAGTCAGAAAAGAAGCAAGTAGCTGAACCTGCTTAGATCACCTAAAGGGATCTCAAAGGCTCCCAGTCTGACATTGATATCTTTCACAGAGCTTTATTTAGCAATGCTCAAGGTATTTGCAAGTTCCTCATTCTCTGGTGCATCAATAATGAAATCCTTTTAAAGGCGACCTCTGTGTTGCAGACATTCGGATTATGGAAGTTTGTCCTCACACAATTCATAAATCACTACTCAAAAATTTCAGATACGGAATAAAATTCACTCTCACAGTACTTATGTGGGAAATAAACAGAAAATGTGAAAGAAACAATAAATGTTGTCAGTTTTTGTTTTTTTGTCACTCAATAGTGTGGGTCAATATGATTTGGATATGACATTGCCGTGTTTATTGTGTTGGCAGTGGCAGTGAGACCCTCCTTCACCACGCCCTCTCCAGACAGAAGATGTGCAAATAGATGTCAGAGTGCAGCGCTTCATCTGTGAGACATTTTCTCTGACGCATGGTCACGGCCAGCTCCTTGAATTAATCCCTTGGCCTTCACTCCACTTCCACTAAGCTACTGCACTTTAACACATTACCCCCCTGAGCTCCTTCTCCAACACCTCTCTCCCAGAAACCCCAATCCTCAAATCCCATACCTGATACCCACACCTAAATCCTAAATCCTTTCCGAATCCACAAGCTTTGTCCATCCCTCAAATCTAATGTTGGCCTCAGCTGTTCAGTAACAGTGGTGGGTCACTTTGTCATCGCTGATAAAATGGCTGATAATATGAGAGAAGAACAGCCCAGAGGAACACACCTCCACTTACAACATGGGATTCAATGGGAAAAAGGGGGTTGCATTACAGAAAATTGTGATGCAGACTATGCAACCCTCCATAGCATGGGAGTCGCCTGTATTTTGTGCATGTCAGTGGAACCTGCTGCAGTCTCTGCCTCACTGATCATCTCACGTCAGTGTGGTAATCTATCAGGATATACTATCACAAGGGGGATGGCCACAAGCACAGAAGGCCAGCGTTTCACCAATCCAAGTATGATCCTTGGGCTCCACGGCAGCCTTTTATACTGCTGGGCAGTCACTACCATGGAGTGAGTGCCTGGACTGGACAACCTTCCCAGTGATCAGCGTGGCAATGATGTGCCAATTGTGAACTTCTCATGTAGCCCCCATTGGGGAATGTGGAGCTTGAGATCACCACTTCTTTCAGAAATACAATTGCGTACTTTCAAAGAAATTTTCATCCAATTTAGTGAATTTTTAGTAACAGTGTAGTGCACATGATAGTCTAGAACATAGAACATAGAACACTACAGCACGGTACAGGTCCTTCGGCCCACGATGTTGTGCCGACATTTTATCCTGCTCTAAGATCGATCTAACCCTTCCCTCCCACATAGCCCCCTATTTTTCTATCATTCATGTGTCTAAGAGTTTCTTAAATGTCCCTAACGTATTTAGTGCCTCTAAATGGGTGCAGTGCAAGGTCTATACTGTACTTTCCAACCATCCTCTACAATTGAAAATGTGTGTGCAATGTTATAAAGTCAGGGTCTCGGCATAAGGGTAACTTCCTAAAGGATATCTTTTATGTAAAAACTGCTTGGTAAACCTGTTCTTGGAACCAAAGGAGAAAACCCAGAGGCACTACGTGTGGTTTCTGTGGTAATTAAGAATTGGTTAAAATGTAATATCATACCCAATTCATCAAAATGGGGCCAGTGATCAGCTGCTTTGCATTCCAAATTGCAATCTGTTCTGGGCAAGCCCAAGACTGGTATTTACACCATCCAGCCAAGACAACTGAAAGCTTCATTAACCCCTAATGATGAGGAATGTCGTACTATACTTTGGCCCTCTTGCAAAGTCTCCAGTGCATCCATGATACGAAGGAAGACCAGGAGGGAGATTGCAGGATGAAGGGTCCTCAAATTTTAAAGGTTAATAAAGCACACTTTCTATTTTGCTTTTTTTGTTAACATTTATTCATTGACAAGATGGTTTTTTTTCAAAAATAAACTTTATTCATAATAGAAATATATATCTAAAGGAAGAAACAGTGCAAAGACAAACCCCTAACATTCATGGCTGTTACATTCAGTAGTGTAATCTTCAAAGGGAAATAAAACACAAACAAACGTAGCACCATTGCCACTTATGTGGCTCCCTGAGGGGATACCCCTTTCATTGTTCAAGGGGCTTCCCCACCCACCTCTGCCCCTCCATGTGTAGTAGCGGAAGGAGCCCAGACTGTGGTCCTTCCCCACGGAGCCTTAGCATTGGCTGCACCGAGCTTCAGTACATCCCTTAGCACGTCCTCCTGCAGGTTGGACTGTGCCAGTCGGTAGCATTCCCTCACGGACGTCTCTCTATGCTGGAAGACCAACAAGTTTCAGGCAGACCAAAGGGCGTCCTTCACCGAGCTGACATTGCTGGTTGATGCCAGCATTTATTGTCTATCCTTAATTGCCATTGAACTGAGTTAAGAGTAACCATATTGTGGCGTCTCATGTAGGCTGAGTAAGGACAGCGGATGTCCCTCCCTGACCGAGTTAGTCAACAGTTTCATTGTTACTATAACGGAGGTTAGCTTATTTGTTGTCATTTCAAATCTATTTAATTATGTTAATTTAAATTCCTCAGACAGTAGAACCCAGGTCCCTGGATCATTGATCTAATCCAGTTAATTAACCACAATGCTACAAAGTCCTTCTACATGCTTATCAAACAATCCTCCCCAATCACTCCCGGAGTGACCCCGTGTCATGTTTGCATGTTCTATAGTGTTGCTGTTTGCAAAAGCAAATAACAGATAGAGTTATCAAGTGAACATCCTCATTGAAGAGAGTAACACTTAATTATACAACAGTGTCTGATACAACAATGTATCAATGTCATATCACATGGCACACTCAGTTCTTGAAGCTACGTTTACATTATATATACCATTCTGGTGCTTTGTCTTAAGACCATAAAATATGGGAGCAGAACTAGGCCATTTGGCCCATCAAGTCTGCTCCACCATTCAATCTTGGCTGATTTTTTTAACCCCGCTCTCTCGCCTTCTCCCTGTAACCCTTAACCCCCTTACCAATCAAGAACATTAAATACACCCAATGACTTGGCATCCACAGCCCTCTGTGGCAACAAATTCCACAGATTGACCACCCTCCGACTGAAGAAATTCCTCTTCATCTCAGTTCTAAAGGGACGTCCCTTTATTCTGAGTCTGTGCCCTCAGATTCTAGACTTTCCTACTAATGGAAACATCCCCTCCACATCCACTCTATCCAGGTCTTTCAGTATCTGGTAGGTTTCAATAGGATCTCCCCTCATCCTTCTGTGCTCCATTGAGTACAGGCCCAATCTTTCATGAGCCCTTGTGTCAGTTTGCAGCTTACTCCTTCCATTTCAATTTGACCTAAAGATGAGTCGGTAAGGATCCTCTGAGCTTGGGAAGAAAGAATGGAAGCTCAGCTAGTGACTCAGCTAGCACAAGAGTTGCACAGTCCCCTCTCATCTTCTCCTGGACCCCAGAGACACAAAGAAAAATAATGTACTTCATTGGCAGATACTGTTGTTGGAGGTTCCTCTTCCCAGAAAAATAACTGTCCCATCAACATCCCCAGAAGAATCATAATTCCATTCATCTGTGGGCTATTTCCCTTTACTCCATTTTAAAGCACATCGTTCATCAGCATGGGTAAAGACTCCCTATGAATTGAGATGCTTAATTGATGGTCTCCGTAAGTTTTCTGTTTTTAACAGGGTTCTTACTGTCAACAGTGTTGAACTGGAGGTGAGGTGGAACAGGGTGTGTGACTCACAGTAAAGAGTTTATTGTCCAGCAAGCAAATTCCTCAGTGGGTATTCCATTTGGGGAACAGATGAAACAAACTACAGCAAATTCTACCAATAAAAGCAAAATACTTTTTCCAGAAAAACATATTAAGTGAAGATACATAGAAATAATGTTACATGGAAATTATTTGAATAAAATCAATCTCAGTCACTTACAGCAATGTGGGCTCCAAGTTTCATTGACGGGTAAATTTCTCAATCATCTCCACATGTTTTTATTCATTCCCAGGATATGACATTTTCTGGGAAGACCAAAATTCAATGCCCATTGCTAATTCCTCAAGAGGTGGCAGTGAGAAATCTCCTCAAACCTCTGCAGCCCTGTGGTGATGGCACTCCCACATAGCTGTTTTCTGGGGAATTCCAGGATTTAGAACCAGAAAACAATGTGGGAATAACAAAGTTTTCCTGGATAAACTGGTATGAGACTTGAACAGAGTATGTGTAATGCCTCTGTCTGTCTTGATAGTAGAATTTCAAAACATTTGTCATTGTAACTCTTCTCATTCCTTGATTTACATTTATTTTTCTCTTTTTTTATTGCTCAAAGCAGTAGTATAATATATGCAATCAATAGCTGTAATATTGATTGGTATCACTTGAAGAGTTGCATCATGTGACCAACTACTCTGTGTTATAGCATCGTTTGGTGTGGAACATTCTTCAGTTGGTTTGGCTCTGTGGAAGAAAGCCACCATAAGAAAGCTTCTGTGCACTGTATATTCTTTTTATTCTAGTCCCCTTGTTTGTTAGTTTGAGTTACTGACTATATTTCAGCATCTTAGAGAGCGAAAGCAACAGATCAATATGCATTTTGCTTAGTCTTCAAAATAATTATACAAATAAAGTTGGACCAAAGAAAAACAAAGTGCAATTAGCATATAACGATTTGGTTTAAATGAGTGTTTAAGCAAGATGAAGCAATTTAAGAACTGATTTACATCTTAATGAAGAAAAATTAAGCCCCATGGAACAGGGAATATATTTGCCAAGCACATTTGCAGATAAGAAATGTCCATTTAAGTTCTTGGGCACCAAGAATTTTGTTGAATCCATCTACAAGGCAGTGAAGATTTTACTGAGCAGTCAGTATTGTTCCAAAATCATCATGGTAAAATCAGCCTACAATGACAATATCCTTACTTACATTCTTATTGAAACACAGAAGGAGGCTATCTCTACCTCCTCTTTCCCTGTAGCCCCACAGTGTATTCTCACTCACACACCTATCAACTCCCCTTTGATTCAGTTGTCATTTTGCTGCACACAAGTGCAATTTACTATAGTCAAATAACCTACCAGCATGTCGGTGAGATGTGGGAGGAAACTGGAACACCTGGGGGAAACACACATAGTCATGGGGAGAATGTGCAAACATCTTAAAATAAAAGCTATAAAGTCAGCAGTCAGATCTGGTTAATTTCCAGTTTGGGACCAAATACTGATTCTAGGCAAAGAAGAGAGGCAAGTTCCAGCAAAGTGAATTAAATTTTAAACTGAACAGCCCAGAAAAATAATATTTGCTATCGTGCAGCGACTTGTCACACCCACACACGTCAAGTGCTGCTTATTGACAATCGGGAGTTTCTGCCTCGGCTGTGGCCCATGACAGCTCTCTGCCAGGTTTCTTCAGTGACAGTGGTTGAGGAAGGAATATGGCCCACAACACTGGGAAGATTCACCATTCCTCATTGAAAATGTCAGGTTAACATCCACTCGAACCTTCTTAACAGGCAAACGAGACATCAGTTAGATAACTTGCTCAAAAGAGTAACTGATATAAAAGAAAATGTAAACTTTTATCAATTAAAATTCAAAGCAATAAAGGTATGTGAAAGAAGGACTTGCACTTATGTAGTTAGTTCATAATTCATTATGTAGTTATTTGCCTATAGAAGACAGAGGGTGGTGGTTGAAGGGACTTATTCGGGCTGGAGGCCTGTGAGTAGTGGTGTTCTGCAGGGATCGGCACTGGGACCTCTGCTGCCTGTGATGTACATAAATGGCCTGGATGAATATGTTGATGGATGGGTTAGTAAGTTTGCAGACGATACCAAGATTGGTGGAGTTGTGAATAGTGTAGAAGACTGGCGACGGATACAGCGTGATATAGATCAGTTGCAGATGTGGGCAGAGAAATGGCAGATGGAGTTTAACCTGGATAAATGTGAGGTGTTGCACCTTGGTAGGACTAATGTCAAGAGGCAGTACACTCGTAAGGGCAAGACCCTTAACAGTGTTGAAGAGCAGAGAGACCTTGGGGTGCAAGTCCATGACTCACTGAAAGTGGCTACACAGGTAGATACGGTGGTTAAGGCGGCTTATGGAATGCTTGCTTTCATTAATCGAGGTATTGAGTATAGGAGTCAAGAAGTTATGATGCATCTCTATAGAACTCTGGTTAGGCTGCAATTAAAGTATTGCGTGCAGTTCTGGTCGCCTCACCCTAGGAAGGATGTCGAGGCTTTAGAGAGGGTGCAGAGGAGGTTTACTAGGATGCTGCCTGGATTAGAGGGCATGTGCTATCAGGACAGGCCAGCCAAACTTGGGCTCTTTTCTCTGGAGCGGCGGAGGCTGAGGGGTGATCCGTTGGAAGAGTATAAAATTATGAGGGGCATGGATAGGGTGGACAAGCAATATCTTTTTCCCATTATTGAGCGATCCAATACCAGAGGGCATGCCCTTAAGGTGAGAGGGGATAGGTTCAGAAGTCACTCTCTTTTTTACCCAGAGAGTGGTAGATGCCTGGAATGTGTTGTTTGATAGGGTGGTGGAGGCAAATTTATTGGGGGCTTTTAAGAGGTGCTTGGATGGGCACATGAATGAGAGGAAAATGGAGGGTTATGAGCAGTCTGTAGGTAGGAGGGATTAGCTATGTCGGCACAACATTGTGGGCCAAAGGGCCTGTTCTGTGCTGTACTGTTCTATGTTCTATGTTCTAAATCTCAGAATGACCTATTGTAGCTGTCAGAGGTCTTAACGTGAAATCACTATTGTATTACAGGATATACAATGACTAATTTGTGCAAAGCAAGCTCCCACAAACAGTGATGTGCCGATGACTGGATAAACCTGATGCTGTGGTGGCCAACCCATACAGGAGAATTCCTCTGGTCATCTTCAAAATAGTCCCATCAGATAGTTAGCATTGGCCAGAGAGATCAGAAGGGACCCATAATTTACTGTCACATCCCAAAAGTGGTGTCTCTAATGCTGCAGAGCTCCCTCAATACTTCACTAGTGTGCCAGGCTAGATCACTCACATCTCTGGAGCTGAGCTGTTTCCAGTCTCTGGATTAGAGCTCTAGAAACATTCACGGCACTTTAGTTTGACCTCTGCTCTTTTATCAGCAAGAAATGTGAGTAACAGTACTGAGTTTCACTACCAGAGCAGAGTTATTTAGTTTGATAGTTATTAGGAACTGTCTGTCACTTCAAATATTGTCAACTTCTGTTAGAAATACACAAGCTGCCTCAGGTTAAAGTCATGGCTTCCAATATGTAAATAGTGCATTCTCCTGGGCCTTCATGAATACTTCTGGCAGATCTATTTAATTTTGATAGCTGATACTTTTATCTCCCTTCATCTCAGATGAATTTCAAAAGATGCCAAGATTTTCTCTCCCAACTTGTCACAGCTGACAACGTACATGGTGATGACACATTGCGGCTCCATGGGTTGTATGATTCTCCGTGTAAAGGTTTGGCTCACTAACATTGGGCAAACTATGTGAACAAGAGAGGCATTGAATTGTGACCTATTTTGTAAACTTGAAGCGATCATAATTAAAAGCTCATTAAATCATTACAATCTGCCACACACATACAGTGCTATCGAAAAGTTTGTTCTGTTGTCAAAGAGTCCAGCCTCCAAACACATCAAACACAAATGTCGCCTGCACATTATCACTTGACCACTGAAGTCTTGGTTCTGGGGTGTAATTGCCACAGACTGAACAGTTTCCCATTGATTCTGAACATCAGCTCCACTCCCACAGGAAACCTGTTGAAGGGAAAATGAAGCACTGTGATGAGAAAAGGTGTTGAGACGATGATGCAGCCTTGTTTAACAGTGGTCTTCACTGAGATTGGCTTTGCTGGAGACCTCTTGGTTGGGATCATGGCTTGCCAGCCATCATGAAGGAAACCTAAGATGGAGGTGACTTTCTGCGTCATAGAGTCATACAGCATAGAAACAGGCCCTTCAGGCCAACTGGTCCATGCCGACCAAGATGCCCCATCCAAGCTAGTCCCATTTTCCAGTATTTGGCCCATAACCTTCTAAACCTTACCAATCCAATTAGCCAGCCCTCTCTGGAGTCCATGTGATCTAACCTTCCAGAGCAGCCTACCATGTGGAACCTCATTAAAGGCCTCACTGAAGTCCATATAAACCGCATCTACCACCCTGCCTTCATCGACTTTCTTGGCCACATCATCAAAAAACTCAATCTGTAGGCAGCTGAATTTAAGGAGACATCGCCACTCTCCTCCTGGTTGATGGAGTCAAAGGCTTTCATGATCTTGAGAAAGGGCGAGTATAATGGTTGGTGCTGCTCACTGCATTTCTCTTAGAGTTGATGCGTGGTAAAGTCCACTGTGGCTCTAGATGAATGGAATCCACACTGTGAATTGGGGAGCAGCTCTTTGGCCACTGAGAAGAGTGGATTAGAACATTAATGATGACTTTCACTGCTGTAGATAACAAGGAGAACCATCTGCAGTTACAATGGTCAGACTTGCCTCTGTTCTTGAAGATGATCCTCCAAATTTACCCCTAGGTTCAGCAAACCACTGTCACTGTTGTCACCTAGGAGAACAACAGAGTGCTTTCTTACACTCAGTCCAATTGGGCACTAATGTCACTTTGGATGTCTGACCCCAGACTCCTGAATCAGACCTTCTATTCCAAGCTTTGTAATGGGAAGAGATTACCAGACATACAAAGGAAAGCATTCAAGGTTGTGCTCAAAGCCTCCATGAAAAAAATACAACACCCTCACTGACTGCTGGCAACCTTTGTCCCTTGACCACTCAAAGCTGAGAAGGAGCTTTCAGGATGGGTAGGGATGGGGGTGGTTTATTGAGAATTTTAAATCCATGCACCAGGACACTAGGAGGCCCTGCATAAATGGTAGAAGAAGTGGTTCACCTCATGAACTACCCACCCCTTCAGGCACTTACTGCCCCTGCTGTGGGAGGGATGCAGTTCCCACATTGATCTCATCAGTCACCTCAGAACAGAAGCAGAAGCAAATTATCCTGAATCCCAAGGGACTGCTCAAAAATAAGGAGTAGTTCTGTAGATTGCAGGCTGCAATCTGATAATGATTTTCATAAAACTAGAAGATAAAAGGGTTTTCATCATATTGAGAGTAAACTTGAAAAGGCATAGGAAGATCTTTTTGGCTCCTGGGGCTACTTTCTTCAATAAATACTTTGTATATAAAAGCACAATCAGAATGACTGGGACTCAATTACAGAAGTGATATCAAGTGCTGAACATAACAAAAGATCTGAAAAGAAGATGCAATATATTCTGTCAACCATATGACATTGGTTAATTATACTTTAATGTGTCTGCTGTCTCATCTATGGGCTTCAAGCGTAGTGTAAGAGGCTGAGAGGTAACCTTAGCAATACACAAAAAGTGCTGGAGGAACTCAGCGGGTCAGGCAGCATCCACGGAGGGAAATAAACAGTCGACGTTTCGGGCCGAGACGCTTCATCAGGACTGGAAAGGAAGAGGGTAGAAGCCAGAATAAGAAGGTGGTGGAGGGAGAGGAGTACACACAGGCAGTTCAAGTCCACTTCAATTCCGCATCCCATTCCCATACTGACACGTCTATCCATGGCCTCCTCTACTGCCACATTGAGGCCAGGCGCAGGTTAGGGGAACAACATCTCATATTCTGCCTTGGGTGTCTCCAACCTGACGGCCTCAACATCGGTTTCTCTAACTTCTGGTAACCCCTCCCCTTCTTTTCCTTCCCCCCTCCCCACTCCTTTGTCTCCCCTATTCCCATGGCTCCCTTTCCCCGCTTCATGACCTGCCCACCTCCTCTCGTCCCCTCCTCCGTCCTTTATTCCATGGTCCACTGCCCTCTCCTACCAGATTCCTCCTTCTTCAGTCCCTTGCCTCTTCTACCTATCACCTCTCAGCTTATTACATCTTCTCCCCGTCCCCATCTACATTTCCCCCTCTCACCTGGACTCACCTATCGCCTGAACTCACCTATCTCCTGCCTGTGTGTGGTCCTCCCCCTCCACCCACCTTCTTATTCTGGATTCTGCCCTCTTCCTTTCCAGTCCTGATGAAGGGTCTCGGCCCGAAACATTGATTGTTTATTTCCTTTCATGGATGCTGCCTGACCTGCTGAGTTCCTCCAGCACTTTTTGTGTATTGCTCCAGATACATCCAGCATCTGCAGAATTTCTTGTGTTTCTGAGGGGTGACCTTATAGAGGTTTATAAAATCATGAGGGGCATAGATAAGGTGAATACTCACAGTCTTTTCCCCAGGGTAGGGGAATCCAAAACTAGATGGTATAGGTTTAAAGTAAGAGGGAAACGATTTTTAAAGTGACCTGAGGGGTAATTTTTTCACACAGAGGGTGGTGCACACATAGAGCGATCTGCCACCAGTGGTAGAGGTGGGTACAGTTACAACATTTAAAAGACATTTGGACGGTACACGGATAGGAAAGGTTTAGAGGGATATGGGCTAAGTGAAGGCAAATGAGACCAGCTCAGTTAGACAATTTGGTCAGCATGGACGAGATGGGCTGAAGGGCCTGCTTCCATGCTGTATAGCTCTATGACTCGATGACTCCATGATGAGGATCTTTATCTCCTAATCAATCTATTGGTTTGATCTGGATTCTGTTGCGACTATGCAGCATATTTTCTCTTTCATAGATCTCTTGCCAATCTGTTTTATTTGCTGCCACAACAAATGTTGAAAACCTTTGTTTTATTCGTCTCTTTTTGCTCTTTCTTCTTTTCTTTCATTTTATTTGCAGCTATTTACTTGTTGTGAAGGTTTCACAGCTCTGTATCACTGAATGGGCGAGAATAAGAAAAATATGACGAGTGAACAACCATAAGACCATAAGATATAGGAGCAGAGTTAGGCCATTCAGCCCAGCAAGTCTGTTCCGTTTTTCAGTCATGGCTGATTTTACTTCAACCCCATTCTCTCGTTTATTCCTTGTAACCCTTAAAACCTTTATTAAGCAAGAAACTATCAATCCCTGCCTTAAATACACTCAATGACTTGGCCTCCACTGCCCTCTGTGGCAATGAATTCCACAGATTCACCATCCTCTGGCTGAAGAAATTCATCCTCATCTCAGTTTTAAAGGGACGACCCTTTATTCAGAGGCTGAGCCCTCGGATCCTAAACTCTCCTACTGAGGGAAACTTCCTCTCCATGACCACTCTATCCAGGCCTCTCACTATCCGGTAGGTTTCAATGAAATCCCCTCCCCCAATCCTTCTGAACTCCATCGAGTACAGGCCCAGAGACATCAAATGCTCCTCATATGTTAAGCCTTTCATTTCTGGGATCATTCTTGTGAACCTCCTCGGGGCCCTCTCCAGAGCCAGCACGTCTTTCCTTAGATACGGGGCCCAAAATTGCTCACAATATTCCAAATGCAGTCTGAGCAACACCTTACAAAGCCTCAGCAGTACATCCTTTTAGGTTCTAATCCTCACAACCTCACAGCTAGTGTACATTCTCCACCTATGAAAAGCAGGATGTCAGTAAAATGTTGTACAAAGTCAAAAGAAAATCATGCTTCTGCCTCCCCTGGGACATAATCTGTTCTTCTAGTGTTACAAACTAATTCAAAGCAAACATAAGGATAGTGTAAGCTATTTATTGATATAATGTATGGGTTATTAAGTAGTTTATTACAGACCAGATAGCAACATAACCAGCTCAAGGATACAGGTTCTCCCCACCCACCCGGGACATTCTCTCTTCTCCCCTCTTCCATTGGGTAGAAGATACAGGAGCCTAAGGGCATGTACCACCAGACTTAAGGACAGCTTCTACCCCACTGTGATAAGACTATTGAACGGTTCCCTTATACAATGAGATGGACTCTTGACCTCACAATCTATCTTGTTGTGACCTTACACTTTATTGCACTGCACTTTCCCTGTAGCTGTGACACTTTACTCTGTACTGTTATTGTTTTTACCTGTACTACTTCAATGCACTCTGTACTAACTCAATGTAACTGCACTGTGTAATGAATTGACCTGTATGATTGGTTTGTAAGGCAAGCTTTTCACTGTACCTCGGTACAAGTGACAATAAAAAACCAATACCAATACAGGTCCTCCCTGGGTTACAAACGCCCAACTTATGGACAACCTGCACGTATGATCAGGCATTTGGGAGACTGGTGGGATGGATGGATGGATGGATGGGGATGGATTTGTCGGCTGCTGTGGGGCTGCAGGCATCTTCTTCTGGGTGGGAATGGGGCATTTTTGTGTGCTTTCTTCTCTCACCACCACCCCCATCCCCCTGCCCCAAGCCACAACAATCGGTAGCCAGGTCGAGCTGAGCAGAGCTGGAAGGACTGAGCAGACTCACTCACCGAGTCAGTGAGACTGCTCTCCCCACGCCTGCTTGCTCTCCCGTCATGGCTGTTTCTCTGATCCTCTTCCACACACTGTCATTCTTCATTCCTGACTTACAAACCGTTCTCAGGGACAGAACCCTGTCGTAACCTGGGGACTGCCTGTGAGCTTAAAGAGAAGAGCTGGACACCGAAACCTCAATGATCATCTCCTGGACTGAGCTTGGTTTATTCTGCCACATTATTAAATTGAGAGTCTCAGTACATTAATTTACCAATCTTTGCTCTCTAAATATCCATGCATCTCTCTCTCTCTCTCTCGCCCTCCTTCCTCCTTTCCCTCCCCTTCCCTCACATTGTTTAGTTCTTTACCCACATCCCTCCTTCTATATCCCTCTTTACATCCAATCTCCTTTCCCTGAGAGGGAGAGATAACATATAACATGCAGGTGAGATTAGATAAAATGTGATCTAGATTGATTTAGATTAAATTAGATGAGATTAGTTTTATTGTTGTATACACCAGGGTGCAATGAAATTCCTTGTTTGCCTGAAGTTCACAGAGTAAATAGTGTACATTGCAATAGTAAATGCAACAATAAATACAGCGATGAGTGCAACACAGCAAAATGGTGCAAAGATTGCAGTGCAGTCTGAAGAAATGCTGAAAGAAGTGTTAAAGTGACTTGAGGATATGATAAATTCCACCACTTTGGTCAAACCAAAAGCAGAAATACTGGTGGAGCTGAGGGTTCCAAAACAACTGGCCTTGAGGGTATAGAGTAACATAGGACATAGAGCAGGACAGCACAGGAATAGACTCTTCAGCCCATAATGTTGGGCCGAACTAATTAATCTAGTAATTAAATGCCTAATTAAACTAATCCCTTATTCCTACACAATGTGCATATCCCTCCATTCTCTGCACATTCATGTGCCTATCTAAGAGCCTCTTAAATGCCTCTATTGTATTTGCCACCACCACCACCCCTGGCAGTGCATTCCAGGCACCCACCATTCTCTGTGTAAAAAACTTGCCCCACACATCTCCTCTGAACCTACCCCCTCTCAGTTTAAATGTGTACCTTCTAGTATTCGACATTTCGATCCTGGGAAAAGGTTACCAGCTATCTATTCTATCCATGCCTTGCATAATCATATAAACCTCTATCAGGTCTCCCCTCAGCCTCTGCCACCCAGAGAAAACAACCCAAATTTGTCCAACCTCTCCTTATAGCACACGCCCTCTAATCCAGGCAGTATCCTGGTAAACCTCTTCTGCACCCTCTCCACAGCCTCCACATCCTTCCTATGATGGGGCGACCAGAATTGAATGCAATGCTCCAGATGCAGCCTAACTAAAGTTTTATAAAGCTGCAGCATAACTTCCTGACTCTTGAACTCAGTGCCTCAACTAATAAAAGCAGGCATGCAATACGCCTTCTTTACCACCCTATCAACCTGTGCAGCCACTTTCAGGGAGCTATGGACTTGGACCCCAAGATCCCTCTGTACATCAACACTATTTAGGGTCCTGCCATTAACAGTGTACTGTCCCTTTACATTTGATCTTCCAAAGTGCAACACCTCACACTTGACTGGATTAAACTCCATCTGCCATTTCTGTGCCCATATCTGCAACTGATCTACAGTATATCCCATCGTATCGTTTGGCAATCTTCTACACTATCCACGATACCACCAACCTTTCTATCATCTGCAAACTTACTAACCCATCCATCTGCATTTTTATCCAACAAAGAGTAATAATCCAAAACTCAGAGCAGAGTGGCACAGAAAAACCAAAATCAAACATACTCAGGTGCCAGTGACCAGATAATGCTGACTGGATATATTGTAATAAAAGTTTAAAGTGCTGGCAAAATACAACCCAAAACCTCATCAGATTATTTGGCAGAATTGGGTGTATTCACAATACTATTCTAAAGATTTTTGCATCCTCTGTTTCTTTCAGTTGTTCTCCGCAGGAGAAATGATATTGTCTCTGTGTCTCAATTTACACTGTACCTAACAAGAATGATAGAAATTGAAACAAGGACCCAAAAGATATTTGAATAATTTGACATTTATGATTAATCTAAGTGATTATCTTTGCATTAATCTTTACATAGTTTACTCACAAGATGAGTTTCAACTTACGAGATGATTTACTTACAAGATGAATTTCTCTCTTATCTTCAATGGGTTATTGTCACAATATGTACAGGCAAAAGAAGGGGATAGACTATCCAGGAGCTTTAAAATCTTTTTTGTTTTTTTGTGCCTTTCTGGTTAAAGAATAAATGGCTAAAGTATTTCTCCTTGAAGGTAGATTCCACTTGAAACCAGGTTTTCTACATTGAACAAATTGTACGTAGCCATGCTTACTGGTATCGCACAGTTTTAGCACAACCACTTGTTCACTTACTTTCTCGCACCTTTCCTGTTTTCATGTCGGGTCATAGAGCTATACAGCATGGAAACAGGCCCTTCGACCCAACTCGTTCATGCGGACCAAGTTGCCAAACTGAGCCAGTCCCATTTGTCTGCATTAGGCCCATATCCCTCTAAATTTTTCCTGTCCACTTAACTGCCCAAATGTCTTTTAGATGTCCTATTTGTACCTGCCTCTACCTCTTCTTCTGGTAGCTTGCTCCATACACTCACCACTTTCTGTGTGAATATCCAGTCTTTCTCTTTACGTCTCTTCCAGGCAGATAACCTGTGAATAGTGAACTTTCACCACCTTCCCTCAGCCAGCTCCACTGTCACTTGTTATCCACATTCTTGAACACAATCCTTTTTCCAACCTTTCCCCTTCTCTGCAAGTTAAAACATGTTTGATCTCCAAATTTCGCCACTTCTGATGAAAGGTCATCAACCTGAAACGTTAACCCTTGTTTCTTTCCCCACAGGCACTGTCTGACCTGTTGAATATTTCTTGCATTTTCTGATTTTATTTCAGATTTCTGGCTGCTGCAGTGTTTTGCTTTCTGAAAGCTTATTGGTACATGGATTAAATACAAGCTTTTTTTTTAAACGTAACATAACTCACTTGAAGAAAAGGTTAAATCCATAAGTTGTCTGTGTGGTATGCCCCAGGCATGATGGCATAATTGACCAAGATGATTCTTGTGAAGTGACTGGAAGTCCATATCGAATCTTAGAGATATACAGCATGGAAACAGGAACTTCAGCCCATCGAATCCATGCTGAATCCTAACCTAACCTGTTTTATTCTCCCTACATTCCTATCAACCCCCCCCCCCCCCACTTTCCCCCCCAAGATTCTAGCACTCACCTATATACTAGGGGCAATTTACCATGGCCAATTAATCAGCTGACCCACATGGCTCTGGGAAGTGGGAGGAAACCCACACATCAGAGAGAGAACATGCAAACTCCACACAGACAGCACTAGAGGTGGGAATCGAACCCAGGTCACTGGAGCTGTGAGGCAGTGACACTATCTGCTGCTCCATCATGCTGCCCCCAAAGTATCCACAGTGCTGTACACCTTTGTTAGTTTGAGAGATGTAAAAACAGGTGCTGAGGCCACGCATGAACGTATCAGCATAGAATTAGCAGTCAACAGCAGTCAGATAGTAAACACCATTCATTGCAATTACAGCTTCCCACATACTTTCAAGGGCTCTTGTACTCATTAGGGTTGGTATATGGAGTACCTTTAAAGGTGACCTGGAACCTGTGTATACAGGGAAAACAACAATGCATTTCCTCAATCAGTCAGACCGAAGAATCATCAAGAAAATGCGCTGGAGCAGAAATTTTTGTTTTGGTTGCGAGTGCTGGATTTGGAGATCAGTGCAGGAGTTTGTGCTGCTGCTACACAGCTCCAGTGATCTGCATTTGATCCTGATCATGGGTGCTGTCAGTGTGGAGTTTGCACGTTCTCTCTGTGACTGCACAAGTTTCCCCCGGGTGCTTCAGTTTATTCCCACACCAGCTGGCCACTGTAAATTTCCCATGGGGTAAATTTCCCATGGGTAGCTGAATAGTCAGGGGCAGATGGCAGGTATGTGAGAGAATATGTTACTGGGAGACAAGTGGAGGAATGGGATCGATCGGAATGCTTTGAGAGCCAGCAAAGACTCAAGGGTCTGAATTGCCTCCTGCTTTTCCAGAAGGAAGTATGAGAACTATGAGAATGTTATCTCCTCCAGCTCAGACCTTATTCAGTTCCATCAAGGGTGGCACAGTGGCACAGCTAGTAGAGCCATTCCTCGCTGTTCCTGTGATGGTAGAAGGTACGGGAGCCTGAGGGCACGTACCACCAGACTTAAGGACAGCTTCTACCCCACTGTGTAGACTATTGAACGGTTCCCTTATACGATGAGATGGACTCTGACCTCACGATCTACCTTGTTGTGACCTTGCACCTTATTGCACTGTACTTTCTCTGTAGCTGTGACACTTTACTCTGTACTGTTATTGTTTTTACCTGTACTACCACAATGCACTCTGTACTAACTCAATGTAACTGCACTGTGTAATGAATTGACCTGTACAATCGGTATGCAAGACAAGTTTTTCACTGTACCTCAGTACAAGTGACAATAATAAACCAATACCAATACCAATGCCAGGAACTCTGACCCAATCCTGACTTTGGGTGCTGTCTGCATGGAGTTTGCACGTTCTCCCTGTAACCATGTGGTTTTCCTCAAGGTGCTCTGCTTTCCTCCCAAATCAGAATCAGATCTATTATCACTGACATATGACATGAAATTTGTTGCTTTGCAGCAGTGGTACAATGCAAAGAGATAAAATCTATAAGTTACAAAAATAGATAAATAGTGCAAAAGAAGAATAACGAGGTAGTGTTCATGGGTTCATGGATCGTTCAGAAATCTGATGGTGGAGGGGAAGAAGCTGTTCCTGAGTCATTGAGTTTGGGTCTTCAGGCTCCTGTACCTCCTCCCTGATGGTAGTAACAAGAAGGGGGAGTGTCCTGGATGGTGAGGGCCCTTAATGATGGATGGCGTCTTCTTGAGGCACCACCTCTTTAAGATGTCCTCAATGATGGGGAGGGTTGTGCCCGTGATGGAGCTGGCTGAGTCTACAACCCTCTGCAGCCTCTTGCAATCCTGTGCATTGAAAGCTCCATACCAGGCTGTGATGCAACCAGTCAGAAGGTTCTCCACCATACATCTTTACAAATTTGTATGAGCCTCTGGTGACATCCCAAATCTCCTCAAACTCCTAATGAAAAAGAGCCACTGGCATGTCTTCTTTGTGATTGCGTCAATGTGTTGGGCTCAGGATAGATCCTCCGAGATGTTGATGCCCAGGAACTTGAAGCTGCTCACCCTTTCCACCGCTGACCCCTCAATGAAGGCTGGTGTGTGTTCTCCCGACTTCTCCTTCCTGAAGTCCACCATCAGTTCCTTGGTCTTGCTGACATTGAGTGCGAGGTTGTTGTTGCCTCACCACTCAACCAGCCGATCTATTTCACTCCTGTACGCCTCCCGGTCGCCATCTGAGATTCTACCAATAACATCCCAAAGATGTGTGGGTTGCTAGGTTAATTGGCCACTATAATTTGCCCCTTGTGTGTCGGTGAATGGTAGAATCTGGGGGTGGGGGGGTTTGATGAGAATGTGGGGAGAATAAAAATGATATTAATGTAGGATGAGTGTATATGGCTGGTTGATGGTTGGCATGGACTGTGGGTCAAACAGTCTGTTTCCATGCTGTATTTCTCTGGGACTAATTTCAATGGAACAGAACACAAGCAGCCCCAGGGTTACAGATGAAGCAATTTACAGAAATCTGACCTCACACAAATTCTTCCTTACATTTTTAAAGCATTTTTTAAGATAGTAGCAATAATATATTCCATGGTCATCGAGTCATAGAGCACTACAGCACAGAAACAGGCCCTTCGGCCCATCTAGTCTATGCCAGCCCGGTTTTCTGCCTAGTCCCATCTACCTGCACCTGGACCATATCCCTCCATATCTCTCTCATCCATGTACCTACCCAAACTTCTCTTAAATGTTACAACTGAACCCGCATCCACCACTTCCGCTGGCAGCTCATTCCACACTCGCACCGCCCTCTGAGGGAAGTAGTTCCCCCTCAGATTCCCCTTAAATATTTCACCTTTCACCCTAAACCTATGACCTCTAGTTCTAGTCTCACCCAACCTTAGGAGAAAAAGCCTGCATGCATTCACCCTATCTATACCCCTCATAATAAGATCTCCCCTCATTCTCCTGCGCTACAGGGAATAAAGTCCTAACCTATTCAGCCTTTCCCTGTAACTCAAGTCCTCAAGTTCCAGCAACATCCATGTAAATTTTCTCTGCAATCTTTCAAGCTTATTGATATCTTTCCTGTAGGTAGGTGACCAGAACTGCACATATACTCTAAGTTTGGCCTCAGCAACATCTTATACAACTTCAACATGACATCCCAACTCCTGTACTCAGTACCTAGATTTATGAAGGCCAATGTGCCAAAGACTCGCTTTATGACCCTATCTACATGTGATGTCACTTTCAAGGAATTATGAATCTGTATTCCCAGGTCCCTTTATTCTACCGCACACCTCAGTGCCCTACCATTCACTGTGTTTGTCCTCCCAAAGTGCAATACCTCATACTTGTCTGCATTAAATCTTATCTGCCATTTTCCAGCCCATTTCCCTAGCTGGTCCAGATCACTTTGCAAGCTTTGATAGCGTTCCTCACTGTCCACTACACCCCCAATCTTGGTGTCATCTACAAATTTGCTGATCCAGTTTACCACGTTATCATCTAAATCATTAATATAGATGATAAACAACAACAGACCCAGCACCGATCCCTGCGGCATACCACAAGTCACAGGCCTCCAATCAGAGAGACAACCATCTACTACCACTTGCTGGCTTCTCCCACTAAGCCAACGTTGAATCGATTGACTACTTCATCCTGAATGCCAAGCATACCATGGTATTCATTAATAGCTGGATACAGTTTATATTTCATTAGTTTATGGGTAATGTTAGGGTGAATATTCAAGAATTTAACAAGAGTACATGAGCGACATGATATGGGTAAATATAGAAAATGCACATTTCTGACTTACAGAGAAATTAGCTCACTGACAGTTCCCAGGAATGGAACCCTTATACAACTCAGGAACTGCCTGTATTGGGAAGAAATGCAATAGAACAGGTGTGTGAAACTGAGACTCTTGTTTAGCAATAGCAACTTAAAAAGAATTCCTACCCTGAAGAGAATGTAAGTGAAATATTTAATCTATTTTAGAATCATATTCCTGGTTCCTGGTTTATACCTTAGTAAGGATTTTCAGATTTGATTTGCTAAGTCACAGCCACGTGTCCTCCCCTACACAGGTCTCATTCCTGCTGCAGACGGTCCCAAAGTGCATCAGATTGTAAGGACATTAAGTCGCCCTGCAAAGGTTCACAAGATATCTGATAGCATTTGTATACAAATCGTACAGTCAGTGCCTTTTGATTTTATTGACTGCAAAATCAAGTTCATTATATATCTTGCCTGGACAAAACAAAACTGATGGATTGTAAGAAAGCTAAATTGTATCCACTTGTGTAAATTAAAAGTCTGCTCAGTTTCTCTTACTGTCAAAGCCAGTGTACCAACCAGAGATGTTATTGTCCAGACCAATTCTTCTCAATGCTATGAAATATCATTTAATGACACAATAAACTGCAATGTTTTGCTTTTTGAAAGCTCAATGGCACACAGGTTAAATGGGAGAGTTGTTTATATATGACATAGCTCACTGGTACTCAGGATGAATAAAATCAGCCATGCTGATTGATGCACTGACGTGATGAAATGATCTGTATGGATGGCATGCAAAACTAAGTTTTTCACTGTCTCTCAATACATGTGACAATAATTAACAAATTACCAATTAAGCATTTGTGGTCAAAATGGCTTCTTGGAAACCACATAAGATCTCTGAATGGAAAATAGATTTCAATGCTCTCTTTTGTGTAAACAGTTGAAAACAGGTTCAATGGTTTGGATTATCAATTATTGTACAATTTTACTCTACTGGTGACTCATAGCCCTTAGTGACACGAGTTCATATTCCACATGAGGAATTTAATTGTAGGTAATTAAATAAATTAAGAAAAAGGAACTGGCAATGAAACCACCCAACTGTCATTAAATAAAAAGATAGTTCACTGAAGTCTTTCAGGCAAGGACTTCATCTGCTATATGTGAGCCTCCAGACCAACAGCAATGTGGTCATCTGAAAAGTGTCATGGCAAGTTATACCAAGCTGCTACAACAAAGCTTAAAGCATATGGGCTGCAGAGGTTCAGAGAGGCATCATCAACATTCCAAGGGCAATTATGTATGGGTATCACACACTGGCCTTGTAAGCAAGACCCAGTTCCTGAAAAGCAATTGAAAAAAAACAGTATCCTCACCACCTGAATTTTCTACTACTTACCACTTGTGCTGTTTGCTGTTTGCTATTTGCTATCCCAAGTTCCAGCCACGATTAAAATGTATTGTGAGCAGTTCTGATCTCTGTTGAAAGAAAGGATGTAGTCAGGAGATGCAAGAAGGATTTAAAAAGATGATTATATCACTGAGAGGTGAGACATAGCGGTTAGCGCGACGCTATTACAGCGCCAGCGATCGGGGTTCGATTCCTGTCGCCGTCTGTAAGGAGTTTGTACGTTCTCCCGTGTCTGCGTGGGTTTCCTCCGGGTGCTCCGGTTTCCTCCCACATTGCAAAGACGTACGGGTAGGTTAATTGGGTTTAAAATGGGCAGCGTGGACTCGTTGGGCCGGAAGGGCCTGTTACCACGCTGTAAATAAAAATAAAAATTAAAACTAATTTTTCCTTGGAAAATAGGAGACTGCGAGGTGATGTTGAGATTATGAATAAGTGTGAGAGGATGGAGAGAAGGTGGGCTTATTTGGGCAAATCCTTTCAGATGGACCTGTTTGGCTAACTGCTATAAATACAACGGACTAAAGTGCTTCTTTCATGCATTTTAGCACAGAATGCTTATGGCACTGCATGTGATTGCATTCACTTGCAGACAAAGCTACAACAAGGAGGAATAAATATAAATGTGGGACTGATTCATGCTGGATTTGTCCTGCTGCCTGATTCATCATCCATGGTCCCTTCACACAGATGTGGAGGGTCAATTTAGCCCAGATGTGGAGCGTCAGTTGAGCAAATCTTCACTATTGGGAGGGCTCGAGCAAGCTACAACAAGACCTCAGTGCTGAGAAGATCTCAGGAGCCCTACCACTGAAGCCTTGACCATCGGAGAGCCTGATGGCCTTTAACAGGTGTCAAGGGCATCAGGAACTTTGTCTCCTGACAAAACTAGGACTGCAATTTAAAAGAAAAATATTCAGAGACATTCAAAATCTATTAAATGAATTAATTATTTAAAAAATAAAAACTATAGGTTTTTGAAAAATACATGGAAACACAGTTTCAATGTCATCAAAACCAAAGAGCTGCTCATTGACTTCAGGAAAGGGGGCGGCGTACATGCACCTGTCTACATCAATGATGCTGAGGTCAAGAGGGTTGAGAGCTTCAAGTTCCTAGGAGTGAACATCACCAATAGGCGGTCCTGGTCCAACCACATAAACGCCATGGCCAAGAAAGCTCACCAGCGCCTCTACTTCCTCAGGAAGCTAAAGAAATTTGGCATCTCCCCTTTGACACTCACTAACTTTTATTGATGCACCATAGAAAGCATCCTATCTGGATGCATCATGGCTTGGTATGGCAACTGCTCCTCCCGGGACCGCAAGAAACTGCAGAGAGTTGTGGACACAGCCCAGCACATCATGGAAACCAGCCTCCCCTCCATGGACTCTTGTCTATACCTCTCACTGCCTGGGTGAAGCAGCCAGCATAATCAAAGACCCCACCCACTCGAGTCATTCTCTCTTCTCTCCTCTCCCATCAGGCAGAAGATACAGGAGCCTGAGGGCACATACCACCAGGCTCAAGGACAGCTTCTATCCCACTGAGATAAGACTATTGAACGGTTGCCTTATACAATGAGATGGACTCTTGACCTCACAATCTACCTTGTTATGACCTTCCACCTTATTGTCTACCTGCAATGCACTTCCCTGTAGCTGTGACACTTTACTCTGTATTCTCTTGTTGGTTTTACCCTGTACTACCTCAATGCTCTGTGTAATGAATTGATCTGTACGAATGGTATGCAAGACAAGTTTTTCACTACACCTCGGTACAAGTGACAATAATAAACCAATACCAATACTAAAGCACCAAGAATTAATTAAATACAAAATAAAGTAAAAAAGTAAATAAATTACCATTGCTTAAATCTTCAAACCAGAAATCCCTGCCCAAATGAATCCTATACCAGGTCAGGCTAACCGAGCATTGAGAGGTGGACCCTCAACAGAAGACCTTGATTCCCTGTAAGACAGCTTGTTATTGCTGCATTCCACGTATAGTCCAGTGACAAAGTAACAGAAGTGCCAACGTCTGGTATTCTGCCTTCCCCACACCCACAGCAGGCTCACGTGAGTCTGGGACACATTTACATGCAAGCGTCCAAACTCTAATGAGTCCGTGCATGATTCAATCCAAAGTAGTCTCCCATAAATACAGTGAGATCAAGGAAAGAATTTCACCAACCTCGGTTAGAATGCAGAACTTCCTAACACAAGTAACTGTGGCGAAGCAGGTGAGGTAAATTAATCAAACAATGTGCTGATAGGGTTAATGAAGAAGGGTAGAAGGCTTCTTTGGGCCATTAAGTTTCTGATTGACCTATTTAGCTAACTAGCCTTTTCATTTGGGTTGTAAATACTGTGCACTAAAATGTTTCTTGCAAGCACTTTAGCGTGGAGTTCTTATAGCATCGCACATGTAGCATTACAGTCACTTTGATGGTTCAGACAAACTATAAAAACTTGCGCATTCTTGCTGCCATGTAGCTGCACAGAGAAGTGAATGAGACACATGAATAACAACCCAGAACTCTGATCCATAGAGATTTAAAGAATCTCTCAGTTCACTGCTTGGTCTTCTGAGAAACTTAGTGGACACATGTAGGGCAAAACACAGGGGCAGTTTGTAGGAAAGTGTGGAATGAAACCACCATTCAGAACAAATGCCTAATTTCTTACCCGAAGTTAAAGTATTCTTCTTCTGATCTTCCATGTAAAACATGGAAACCTAGGACCGGATCCCACAACCACCGCAGTCACAATACAGAATGGCAGGCACAATAATGTAGTGGTTAGCATAACGCTATTACAGCACCAGCGACCTGGGTTCGATTCCAGCTGCTGTCTGTAAGGAGTTTGTACATTCTCCCCGTGTCTGCGTGGGTTTCCTCTGGGTGCTCCGATTTCCTCCCACATTCCAAAGACGGGCAGGTTAGGAAGTTGTGGGCATGCTAATGTCGGCGCCGGAAGCGTGGCGACACTTGCGGGCTGCCCCCAGAACACTCTATGCAAAAGATATATTTCACTGTGTGTTTCAACATACACGTGACTAATAAGGATATCTTATCTTACATTGACAAGCCAGAACTACCAAGCAACTATGTAACATATGTAATATGTACCTTTGCTCCTTTTACAAATTAGAAAAGCAAAATCCTGGAAATCTGAAAGATAAGAAAATGCTGGAAACACTCAGCGGGTCAGGCAGCATCTGCAGAAAGAGAAACATGGTTAATATTTCAGGTTGAGGATCCTTGAAGTATTTTCTGATTCCATTTCCAGAGAGGGAAGGTGCAGAAAGACTTTCTCTCTGTTCTCCCTCCCACCCTTCCCTATCCCCATCGCCCTCTCTGAAACTTAAAACAGACTTGTTTTCTCACTTTTCAGTTCGGCTCAAGGATCATCAACTTAAAACGTTATCCATCTCTCTTTCCACAAATGCTGCCTGATCTGCTGAGCATTTCTGGCACTTTACATATTTGTTTAGAATATGCATTTCCGTTCCTCAAGAACATTAGACTGGTTAACTAACCATAAACTGTGCTCAGAATAATTGTTGCTGAAAGTCAGTCATTTGAATTCAGAAGGTGACTCATCGAAGACTTGGAGACACGAGACTGCAGATGCTGAAATCTGGAGCAAAAAACAAGATGCTGGAGGAACTCAGCAGGTCAGACAGCATCTGTGGAGGGAAATGAACAGTCGATGTTTCAGGCCAAGACCTTTCATCAGGACTGGGAAGAAAGAGGGGACAAGCCAGAATAAAAGGGCAGGGGGAGGGGGAGGAGCACGAGCTGGTAGGTGATAGGTGAATCCAGGTGAGGGAGGGGAAGGTGGGGGGGAGTGAAGACTTGATTCAGATGTTTGGACAGATTTCAACAGTCAGAATCATTTTCCTAGGGTAGAGATATCAAGTACAAGAAGACGTGCATTTAAGGTGAGGGGGGGGGGGGGAATGTTTAAAGGAGATGTGCAGGGAAGGTGTGCGGATGTACAGAGAGTGGTAGGTTTTCGTTTTCCACAGAGAGTGGTGGGTGCCTGGAATGGGCTGCCATCGGGAGTGGCGGAAGTAGATACAATGGTCGCGTTTAAGAGGCTGTTAGATAGACACATGAACACGCAGGGAATGGAAGAATATGGATCATGTACAGACAGAAAGTAATTAGTTTAATTCAGCATCATGTTCTGTGCAGACATTGTGGGCTGAAGGGCCTGTTCCTGTGCTGTATTGTTCTATACTCACAAATACTTGGCTGGGAAAGAATTAAAACACAGTACTATAGTTGTTATATTGTAAAGACTATTTTCTTATTGGCAAAACCATAATTGAAATTGTATTCTCTTCATTGTCCTTGGACACGTACACACACAAAAGGCACGCTAAGGATGATACAGTCTCATGGGCAGCTGAATCATAATTTGGAAGCTGTGTGGTATTAAGTATCTTAAGCACAACCGACCACTCAACGTGGCATCAAATTTAATGAGCAGGAATACAGTGAGAAAAAGTAGAAAAGGAGTGGTGTGGTCTTATAGATTGTGCTTACATGGAAGTAAAAGTGATTTATGCTGGGAAGGAAAGTTCACAATGAACTAATCCAGGCAGCTGTTGGTAAATTAGGAAGTTTAATGGAATGCTGATCTACAAAAGGACAAATAACACAATAACACAAGGGTCCAGAGGAGGTTCACAAGAAAGATCCCATGAATAAAAGGCTAAATGTATGAAGAGTGTTTGATGTCTCTGGGCCTGTACTCGATGGAGTTCAGAAGGATGAGGGAGGATCTCATTGAAACCTACCGGATACTGAAAGGCCTGGATAGAGTAGACGTGGAGAAGGATGTTTCCCATTACTAGAAGAGTCTAGGATCCGAGGGCATAGCCTCAGAATAAAGGGACGTCTCTTTAAAACTAAGATGAGGAGGAATTTCTTCAACCAGTGGGTGGTGAATTTGTGGAATTCGTTGCCACATACGGCTGTGGAGAGCAAGTCATTGGGTGTATTTAAGGCAGAGATTGATAGGTTCTGGCACAGAGGGTAAAGATCAATCAGAATCTCATTGAATGGCAAAGGGGCCGATTGACCTCCTGCTTCCAATATGTACACGATAAATCACTTGGAGTCACTCTGTAAATTACTTCTTCCGGATGCTTCAGGTAAGGAAAAGTCCACTGTGGAAATAAATTGGATGTGGCACTTTCAAATTTAAATATAAAAATCTACCATGAAGAAGGTGCACCAATGTCTCCTATTTTCTTAGAAGTTTAAGGAGATCCAGCATTTCAGTGAGACTCTGACAAATTTCTACAGATGTACAGTGGAAAGCATTCTGACAGGGTGCTTCATGGTCTGGTATGGAAACTGCAATGCACAGGAACACAAGAGGCTTCAGGGAGTGGTGGACTCGGCCAGTTCCATCACGGGTACAGCTCTCCCCACCACTGAGGACATCTACAAGAGGCAATGTCTCAGGAAGGCGACATTCATCATCAGGGACCCCCACCATCCGAGCCATGCCCTCTCCTCGATGCTGCCATCAGGCAGGAGGTACAGGAGCCTGAAGACCCACACCTCAAGGTTCAACAACAGCTTCTTCCCCACTGCCATCACGTTCTTGAACCGACCTGAAGAACCCTAATTCTACCACAAACTATATTTCCCTCAACTTGCACTAGTGTCATTATGTTTATTTTTGTTTATTCTGTTGTGCAAGTTATGCATAATTTATGTTAATTTAAGTTTACGTAATTTACATTTATCATGTGTGTAATGCACTGTGTTGCTGCTGCAAAAAACTAATCTTCGTGGCATTTATGCCCTGGGTATGTATGCCCATGACAATAAACTTGAAAGTTAAATTTGAACTTGATAAGAAAAATAGAAGTGTTTTCTTTCTCATTCACCAGGTTATTCCAGACTCTGCTTGGCCCTGCCTTCACCTGTCAGAGGGTGCAAGTCGTCACTCTTTGGAGGTCACATCGCTCCCAGTGTCCTGGAGGTCTTGTGGATGCAGCCGTTCCACAAGGTGGAGCAGTCCACAAGTGGTGATTCAGCCTTGGGCAGTGCCAAGACAGAAAACATTGGAAACACTCAGCAGGTCAGGCAGCAGTGGTGCAGACAGAAACAGTTAACGTTTCAGATCCAGAACCCTTCATCAGAACGGAAGAAGAAAGAAACAAGTTAGTCCAGGGAGCGGAGAAGGAGGGGGAATGTGATGGGTGGAACAGAGGGAAGTTCTCTGATAGGGTGAATTAATGGAGGAGTTGAGCTCCTTTGTCCTGTAGTGTGTGCCCTGTCTATGTAATACTGAAGATTTACCCTTGATAGCCTTCTGACAGCTTATGCTGATCAGAGATGTTTAGAAGTTGTTGAAACACATTTAAATAATAGTAAAGGATTAAATTTTAGAAAAATAATTAAAATAAAATATTTGTCAAAACACATTCAGCTTATTAATGTCCTTACTTTTTGCGCACAGCTCAAATGGGAGTGCGTTGCATGTACTGGTGTGAAGCTGATGGACCAGATATAAGGTGTCTCTAGCCCCTCAGTTCAGTACCTTACAGAAGTGCCCCAGACACAGTGTTGAGACCAAGGCTGCAGTGGAAAGTTAGCTGATACCCAGCACATTCTATACTTCTTGGCCTGCAGGGCACAGACATGTAGTTCAAGAGCGTACTGAATCATGCACTGGAGATGTACAGCAGTCCTGTGCAAAACCACTGGCCAGCCATCAGTGTGAACCAGCCTAATATCTGCTTATCACTTTCCTGTCTCTGGGAGCTTGCCGTGTACAAATTGGTTTCTGTGTTCTGCATTACACTTGAAAAGCTCTACGTTGGCTGAAGAGTTCTTCAAGACGAACTGAAAGGGATGCAAATGGTGTTACATAAATGCAGCTTTTTCTTTCAATGACTTCCTTTCAAGCAATGAGATGGAAACAAGCACAAACCACTCCCTGATCAGGAACAAACTAACCAGATTGCTTCTACCTCATTCTGATATGTCAGGGACTCAACCTCAAAGAAGCCCTTCCTATTACAAAGTAACATTGCTGCTCCCACCGCCTCCTCTGTACAACCTGGCAGAAGTTACCAAGTGAGGAGATTTTTCAGACCAAAAGCTAGCCTGAGGTAATTAAGTTCATCCAACATTCAGCTGCATTTAAAACCAGACTCCAGATCAGAAAAGAAAGTCTGCAAAAAAAACTCAGGAGCAAATCAATCCAATTTTAAAAGAGAACTCACAGCATTAGAAAATAAATAGTAATCGAATTTAGGTGGTAATGTAATCCTGGGGTTCAGATGGCAAAATACAAATTACTCCAATTTGCTTTCATAGTTCACGATGTAATTTGAACCTCTCAATTACTTGTAATTCACTTAGCCCTGCTTATTATATACTACCATCTATTAAGTGAGAGACTTAAGAGACATATAACAGAGCTGTGCATAAATTACTCAAGATTCAGAGTGCATTACGAAAATTAAAGCTTGCAAGCTAATTACTCTGCATTTGAAATATGTATTTGAAGCACTTGATTGCATCAACAGATGTCTGATTGGCTCCAATTGGGCATAATAAGTTAAAGGCTCCACGGTGTGGGATCAATGATAATTGGCTGATTAAAAATTAAACAGTTGGCTAACTGCTGATTAGGCTAGTTAGAATTCAGAGACTAAACCATAGGTGCTGTGGCCCAAAGCAATATTTCCCCCTCCCAATAAATCTAAACAAAAGCTAAAAGCAACCACATCTTTAAAATTTGAAAATGCATGCCAATGTAACAACCACAACGCTGAATATGCAGGTTGAACAAATATTTGATCCACTGAACAGCAAATCTGGACATTTCCCATAGCAGTAAAAAAAATTGCAAGCTTCAGACAATTCAAAATCTCTTTTGCATTCTAAGATGTGCTTATTCATCTCTTCCCGGACTTAGAGTCCAGCAAGTGCAACTGCTCCCAAGAGTTGAATGCTTTAAAGCTTTTCCTTTCTTACATGAGAGGAACTTCATCTAACAATCAGAAAATAATTATTACTTGTTTAAAGATGAAACATGTTATTGAATCAAGTTGAAAAAAGTAAAAGAAATTAATATAGGAAGGGAGAGAGTTTAGTTTGTTCCCCAATACTGAAATTTTAAATATTCTTTGCACCAATAGCAAACAGTGGATAATTTTCTTGTTATATCTCCTTTCTGCAAAGAGCAATCACATAAAGTTCAAATTAATTAAAGCAAATGAAGGGAGGTAAACTGAAGTCGCACACTTAATTACTGTCCTACATGTGCTTATTGTTCAATCCAGTGCTACATCCTTTATTCCAATGCTCCTCATATCTTTCTTTTCCTGAGACAACAGTGCACAGTGTTTACAAAGAGGTGTGGAGAATCTCCTCATAAAAGTACAAAGTCTTCAAATAGATTTGTAATTCAACACCCTAACCACATTAGCCATAGCAACTGCAGCAATAGTTTACAACATAATGAGCTGACCATACAACTCCTTGGGCTGCTGGAGGTCAAAACTTGGCTTTCTCTTGAAGGTTGGCCCATGACCATTTCCTAGCACATGTTGCCTCTCTGCCCAACAACCCCTCACTGTCCTTTCTACCAGCACTTGCCTCTGTTCCTACTCCAGGAGTAGCTCTATGATTCATCATGAGCAGACCATCAAACTGTCTTTATATCTGTCATGGATTGGCAACTTCTGTGTTGCTTCTCACATGAGTTGGGGTATTCCTTTACGTGGGGTTCAGTTCTATATTCTTCCTCAAGAAGACAGCATCTATCAACAAAGATCCCCACCATCCGGGCCATGCCACCTTCTCACAATTACCATCGGGCAGGAGGTACATAAGCCTGAAGTCCCACACCACCAGGCTCAAGAACAGCTACTTCCCTTCAACCATTCAGTCCTTGACCCAACCTGAACATTACCTCAATACAGTAACACCATGACCACTTTACACTACAATGGACTTTGTTATTTTTTGTACTAATTGTATTCTTTCTTGTATAATTTTGTATAATTTATGTTTTTCTTGTAATTGTTGTGTCTCTAATACTGCATCTGTGATGCTGCTAGAAGTATGTTTTTCATTACACCAGTGCATACATGTACTTGTGCTTTTGACAATAAACGTGACTTGACAATAAACTTGACTTGACAGTTCTGGTGAAAGGGCTTTGACCAAAAACATTAATTCTATTTCTCTCTCCACAGATACCATCTGACTTGTTGAAGATTTCTAGATAAGACAAGATATCTTTATTAGTCACATGTACATCGAAACACACAGTGAAATGCATCTTTTGCTTAGATTGTTCTGGGGGCAGACTGCAAGTGTCGCCATGCTTCTGGCACCAACACAGCATGTCCACAACTTCCTAACCCATACGTCTTTGGAATGTGGGAGGAAACCGGAGCACTCGGAGGAAACCCAGGGAGTCACGGGGAGAATGTACAAACTCCATAATGGAATTGAACCCAGATCACTGGCACTGTAATAGCGTTACACTAACCACTACACTACTGTGCCTGCTCCTACACTACCGTGCCTGACACCTTATTTAATATTTCCTGCATTAATAGTATGATGGCGACCAGAACAATATTGGGCAAGACATCGGATGTAACTTTTTAAAATAATTCAATCTTTTGCAGAGACCTGAAATAACAGACAGGCTCTCAGCTCAGTATCTGATCCAGGAGATGCATCTCTGGCAGTGCAGCACTCCCTCAGTACTGCTTTAAATTGTTTTGTGCTCAAGTTTGGTCGTGGAGACAAATACGATGGAGGAGACTAAGAGGCTCTTAGATAGGCACATGAATGTGCAGAGAATGGAGGGATATGGACCTTGTGTACGCAGATGGGATTAGTTTAGTTTGGTGTTTAATTACTAAGTTAATTAGTTTGGCACAACATTGTGGGCTGAAGGGCCTGTTCCTGTGCTGTACTGTTCTATGTTCTAAGTCCTAGGGTTTGATGGATCCTCACAGTGTGCAAAAGAGTTGATGAGAAAGAGAACAGAAAGGAGTATGAAGAGGTGGTCAGTATCTCCTATGTGAAATGCAAAGGCATTTTATGCAGAGAAGTGAAATGATTTAAGGTTACTACCAAGTAAAAGCAGAATTCCACCTGTGCCTTTTGTGAGGGAACCAGTGACTGAAATGAGGAGAGTGGCTTCCTCTTGTATGGAACTACATGGAGCAGAAATGAAGCCTTTCTTTCTTAGGCAGACTCATGGGGTCAAGGATGACTTGCTTCCATTCTGGTTCCAAGGTGGGTAATGAGGCTGATTTGAGGACAATAGACTTTCCTACTGGTGGGGCAGGAGTACTTGACTGGGCAGACCGCAGCTTGCTTCAAGTTTCACACTTCACATTGAGGATTAAAAATTTGCCTTACCTTGTAATGCTTTTTTTTTCAACCAAACAGATCGCGCAACACATGGCTTTGAGTTCCCTCCTGCTGACATCTTCTGTTGCTCTCAAGCAGCCAAATTGGGTAATTGAATTCTACAGGGCAAGAGGATTAAGCAATATTGCACCAATCTGGAGCTAGGATCAACACTTCATCACAAGAGCACAAAGAAAATCTGAATCTACTTCACTGTGTTTTGAATAAGCCATTCAGGTCCTCATGCCTATTTCACCATTCAGAACATACAACTGGAAGCAAAGCATGTGAGCCACAAAATCACAGGGCTAATCTGTACATCAGATCCATTAACATGCCTTTGAACCATGTCCAGTTTATAACCTTATCTCATAAAAATCTCTCCATCTCAAGTCCTGGTATCTTCGATTCAATTATGGAACAACTACTCACTAAGAAACATGGCTTTGAAATCATTAATTTTAGTTGAGGAAAGCACATCATCAAAGCAATACACTTAAGGCTCTAAAAACTGATTGGCAAGAAAAATCACTTGAGCTTGGCTTTAAGAAGAAAAAATAGCACATCTTAGATGGAGCTGTCTTTGAAGCTTAAATTCTTGAGCGTCATCAAGGTTGCAGAATGATCACAGCCCAAGGGGAGGCTCTTTGAGCTGTGCTCACTGCAGGATACAAGGTATTTGCCTAGAAATTGGATTGCACCTATTTTTTGATGTGGTTAAAATGTTGTAGTGTTCAGTGTTCATATCAATTCAGATCAATACTGCACAATTGACCAAAATCCATTGTGAGACCATGTTGGGGTAACCCGCACCCCAGAAAGTGTGGTGTGGAGGCACAGCAGTTAGTGCTGCTGCTCACAGTGCTCAGAGCCCGGGTTTCATCCTGACCTCCAGTGCTGTCTGCGTGGAGTTTACATGTTCTTCCCGTGACTGCGTGGGTTTCTCTGGGTGCTCCGGTTTCCTCCCACTCACCCAAGACTTACTGGCAGGTTAATCGGCTGCTGTGAAGTGCTGCTCAGTGTCGGTAAGCCGCACAAGAGTCAAAGGGAGTTAACGGGCATGTGAGAGAGTGTTGTAGTGGTGCAAGGAAATAAGGAGAGGGGGAATGGGACTGTTGGGTTTGCTCTGCTGGGAACCAACATGGATTCAATGGGCTGGAAGGCCTCCCTCTGTGCCATAATAAGTAAACAAGCACTAAAACAAGACTTCGGCATGGGAGCATGTTCAATAGGGCATCACTCCTGATGTTTCATTGGGGCAGTATTCAAAGAAGGGTGACACCACTTAAAGGCAGACCCCCCATGCCAACCACACTTTGGCTACTATGGAGGGGGCAGGAGATGCCGGGGAGAGAGGGAGAGAGCTCCCACATTCACTCAAGGGGACATTGAGATACATATCAGGAGAGAGGTCCTGTGTACCAGAGGGCAGGAGACGTGCTGGGGTCACAGAGAAGAGCCAGGGAGGAGTTGGTAGTCTCTTGCAGGGCCGAGATTCCCTACACTATAGGTCAAAGCTTGAAAGAAGCTTTGAGTCCTCACAAGATACGTCATGTCACCCACAGAGATCCTCAGAGAAAAAAGTACATGTTAGGCAGAGATCAGAGTTTTTTAATTGAAGTGCCAGTCTTCAGGAAATAGAGATGTTATAGCAAGTCAGTTTGGTAATTTGACCTGGGATTCATTCATCAGTGTGCTTTGATCAGTACAGGTAGGTTTGCAAAGCAGGGTATAAGGGAGTATTATGTCATCTGGATTCCCCTGACTGATTACTGGTGTTGCTAGTAACAACTGGTAATTGGAGAGGGGTTCCTTGCTTTTCACTGGGGACTAAGTACTAGCAGGCTTATTACAAAATGCTTCTCCTTTTGGAGAGCCCCTTTCGTCCCATGCTCAGCTGGCAGATGGGGCCGTGGATGTTGGCCGAGGATATACACCAGGAGCCGTCGCCTTCCTCCAGCTCCACAAGCCCTGCCTCGTTAGCCCTCATCCCCGGTCTCATGCTGATCTTCCACCAGCAAGGTTGTGAAGTGTGCAGCACACAAAAAAAGTCTCCACATCTGTAAGGTGTCTCCAGATGGATGGGCATCTTGCCCATCAATAAGTGTTTGGTCGTATCATCCTAATACTTGGGTGGCTCTTGAATCCATGCTCAGCTGCTGTAATAGGAGAGCACACTGGTGTGAGGAATCAGGGGAGTAGAGTAGTCATTGTCCCCCTTGATCCTCCCCTTCCAGAGGTTGCCAGCCACTGAAAAATGTCCACCAGTACTGACTTCCTTAGAAAAAGGAACGCACAAGTTTCTGGGAGAACTCAGCAGGTCAGGCAGCAGCTATGAAGAGAAATGGACAGTCGACGTTTTGGGTCAAGACCTTCACCTTTCACATCGCCAGGTCTAGAGGGTATGAGTTACAGGGAGAGGTTGGCCAGGCTAGGTCTTTAGTCCTTGGAACGTAGGAGAATGAGGGGTGACCTTATAGAAAAGTTTAAAATTATGAGAGGCATAGATAAGGTGGACGGTAACAGTCTTTTCCCCAGGGTAGGGGAGTCCAAGACTAGGGGAGATAGCCAGTGTAAAAAGTTGAAGGGACGGGGTGAAGTAAGAGCTGTCAGGTGATAGGTGAATGCAGGTGAGGAGGGGGTGATAGGCAGATGGAGGAGGGGAGAGTGGGAATAGCACCAGAAGCTGGGAGGTGATCGGTGGAAGTGACAAAGGGCTGAAGATAATGCAATCTGATAGGAGAGGAAGGTGGAGTATGGAATAAAGGGAGGCGGGAGGGGAGAGGGGAGTAGTAGGGGAGGGGAACCAGTGAGTGGAGTGAAAGCAACAGGATGATGGGTGTTGGAAGAAGTGGGTAGATCAGGAGGAGAGAAAAAAGGGACAGAGGGGGAGCAGTTCACCAGAAGTTGGAGAATTCACTGTTCATGCCATCGGGTTGTAGACTACTCAGGCGCTACACCCATGGTAGGACACTAGGGAGTGTAATGGAACAGAGGGACCAAGGAGTACAAGGGCATAGTTCATTGAAAGCGGCATCACAGGTAGACAGGGTGGTGAAAAAGGCGTTCAGCACACTCGCCTTCATCAGTCAGGGCATTGAGAATTGAGTTGGGACATTACGTTGCAGTTGTATAAGGCATTAGTGAGGCCACACTTGGAGTACTGTGTACAGTTTTGGTCACCCTGTTATAGGACCGATGTGGTTAAACTGGAAAGAGTGCAGAAAAGGTTTATAAGGACGTTACCAGGTCTAGAGGGCATGAGTTACAGGGAGAGGTTGGCCAGGCTAGGTCTTTAGTCCTTGGAACGTAGGAGAATGAGGGGCAACCTTATAGAAATGTTTAAAATTATGAGAGGCATAGATAAGGTGGACGGTAACAGTCTCTTCCCCAGCATAGGGGAGTCCAAAACTAGGGGGTATGAATTTAGGGTGAGAGGGAAAAGATTTAAAGGGAACCTGAGAGGCAACTTTTTCACGCAGAGGGTGGTGAGTATATGGAACGAGCTGCCAGAGGAAGTGGTTGAGGCAGGTACAATAGTATCATTTAAGAAGCACTTGGATAGGTTAGTGGAGGGGTGGGGCTTAAAGGGACATGGCCCGAACGCAGGAAATTGGGACTAGCTGGGTGGACACCACAGTCAGCATGGACTCATTGGGCCGAAAGGCCTGTATTCATGCTGTATCGCTCTGTGACTCTCTATGCTGTTCCTCTAGATTGCAGTTAGCCTCACCCTGGCAGTGGAGGAGGCTGAGGACAGACATGTCAGTGTGGGAATTGGGAAGGAGAATTAAAATGGCTGGCAACCGGGAGCTGCATTGAGGGAGTGGAAACCCTTCTTGTTCGTACATTTACAGGTCTTCAATGGGAACCCTTATGGCCCAGGGGAGCAGACAATGGGATTCTAGGAATGCTGGAAAATCCCATTCCTCACTGAAGTCCAAGTAAATGAAATCATTTCATTGTCAATGTGATACCTGGGTGACCTCTCCGATGCTGTGGTGTGCAGGAAATTATTTTGTATGGTGGAGATCAGAAGCATCCTGTGGCAAGGAAGTCATTGTAACCTTGACCTCCGCAGAGAGAGCAGTCCAGGGTCAACTGTGGCCAAAGGTCCTTCCATCTCAAACCTTAGAAAACCTGGAAATCCTTTGTCCAGAGCTCTAGGGTGCTGCGTCTCTACAGAATCTCCAGCAGCAGGTCTTTCACTGATGGACGTGCCTTTGCCTCACACCGTCACCCGATATGTGATCAACCATGCTTTAAGAATGCTTTCAGTAATGGAGTGCTGCCAGCACTGTCACCACTGAGGAACCATTGAATGAAAACCTCAGCAGCAAAAGAACTGGAGATAATCCTCCATTTAAGTACATTGTTGACATCGGACATTATGTGAACAGTCCCTTCTCTGGCTGCCCAGTCAGTTCTCCTGATGTCAGCAGAGTGTTGCTTTGAATAGCAAGAAGACTGGCAAAATGTTCTCCTAGTGAGGCTATTGCACACCATTATTATGTGCAGCTCTGTGTGTCAATTGTTGTCGGTGTGGGCAGAAGCACATATAACACAGATGTTGACGTCATTTAATGCATGCATGACCCAGGCAAAACATCAGGCACACAGATGAGAAGTGGTTAGAAATGTCCACTCCAAGTTCACAGCAGTGACAATTTTACCTGGAAATGATGGGTGGTGAGATTTGTTTTGGGTGAAATCAAAATTGGATTGCTTATCTCTGAGTAATAAAGCAACACTACATTGTCCTACCTGGAGCTCCAGACAATGTGTCTACAGGTTTCCCAGAGTAAATCTCACCACCCGTCATTTCCAGGTAAATTGTCCCAGTTGTGAAATTGGACTGGACATTTCTAACCATTTTATATATGGTGTAATACCTACTACCCAATCTACTGATGTTCTTCACAGAGATTATATTGAAAGTTGGAAAGGTACCTATGCCTTTAACTTAGTCACCTGTCGATTGTGCTAATTGCACAATTCAGTTATGACACATTGTATTCCCCTTCCAAAATTCAGTCTCACTGAACTTAAATTTCTTCCCCACATCTACTCCTCCCCCACCCACCCATCCCCCAATGGCCCAACCATTTTGTATTTCAAATGAGCTAGTCATTAAGAAAATTACAGTGTTAGCAGATACCCTTGGTTTGGCAGTTGCATCTGTAACAAAGTGCCTATATTAGGCTGAACAGATGATTATGAAACGATTTCCTTTATATGAAAAACCAAAAAAATGCTGATGTTGGAAATCTGAAATAAAAATGGAAAACGCTGGAAACAGCCAGCAGGACAGTCAGCATCTGTGGAAAGAGAAACAGAGTTAAAGAAACTTGAAGCATTTTCTGTTTTCATTTCCTTTGGGGAATTTCAGAACCTTTTAGTACCTTTCAGAATGTCCTGCAGTCAAATAAATAGTGAAGAGCAGTCACTACTGTAAAATGTTAATGAATAGGAAAAAGAATTGTCTTTTCTTTTTAAAACAATTTATTACTGATTTTTTTAAACATGTGCCCCTCTCAAAAGAACAAATCTCATTTTATGTAATGCAGATTGTAAAACGCAGTATACAACTACAACTTAAAAGGAAATACAACGTAATATCTCATTTGAGCCAAAGTAAAATGATACAGCCACTTTTGCTCAGTTGTTCAAAGTATAACCTTTGTCGCATCTTAAAAAAGTTATATACATCTTCCACTGTTATTTACATATTATTATTGCCAGTTGTTTTTGGCCAGGTATTTGCAATGGAGAATGCTATAATTTATCAGGTTTATTCAAGAACCATTTAGAAAGCCATTTTATGATTAGAAATAAATAAAACAAGTGGATAATTATCTTAAACAGATTTCTTTTGTGTTACAAAATCAGAGCCAGGTAGAGGTTATCCTTTGGTTTCAAATGCCTTCTTTAAATTAGTTAGCCCTTTATTAATAACATCCATACCTGCGAAATTCCCACTTAACTAGAAAAGCACTTTTACCACAAATTAAGAGTTACAGCATTATAATTCAACAGTTTAAAAAGCGAACTGCAGTCTTTTTCCTATTTTCTCCCAAGTTATTAAAAAGATCAGAGGTGATCGGATCGGGATCTCCACACAATAGGAACCACGATTTTCTTTGGATAGGACTGCCACCATATGCAAACAAGAGATAATGTTCCTCTGAAGCTTTCTGCACACAATACTAATCCAACATCCTGCGTCTAGCTATGATTAAACTGAATTCTCAACTGCCTGATTAGGCTTAAAACATAACAGAAGTTTATCAGGAAAAAAAAAGTCATGTCAAATTGTTCTTTATTTTAAAAAAACAATATATTTAATAAAACACAATAGAAGAATAGTTCCCCTATTTTTGAGTGCAGAATGAGACGTTCTATTCAGTGTCAGTGCCACTGTCTGTACAGTATATACACACACATATAAATACCTTTATTGCAGCAGTAGTTTTAAAGTGGAATGGAGTGCTAAAATAACTATAGAGTCAGCCTCTTGAGGATTAATCCAATTCCACAAGGCTTTGGTGATTTCCAATCCACGCAGAGGCTATTTTTGGCCATATTTATACACCACTTATCACCTCGCTGTGATGTTAAAACTGGAGAGTTAACTCCCGAGTCGGAGAAGTAAATTACAACCCTAATCGTACTTGGAACTGAAAAGTGAAACTCCTGTAATTTAGGGTTTCAAACCCAAGATGTGGTTTCCTGACTGTCAGGAACTTTGGCAAACATGACCTGAAGTCTTTCCTCCAAGTAATGCCATGTAAGACTGTCACAGGGCTCAAGAGGAGGAGGATAAGAGAACAGGGTTCGCCAGGGCCAGTCTAGATCAGCTCTCCAAAAATCTCAAAAGCAATTAATTTTCCATTCACAGAAAGCAATACAAAAGCACTCCAAAGATATGCTGGTTCTGCTTTGTTGCCTCATTAAGCTCAGGTAAGCTGACCCACCAAAGCAACCATTTGCAGTTGTACAGTTAAATTCAACACCCACATCCTGCTGATATAGACTTTCATAAAGTGATTCAAAAACCTCAAGTATTCGCTAGGCTGAATTCCCTTTCTGTATTCAGTAGATAATATTAGCTGTGTTAGTCCACATTGTGCCCTCTTTACTCAATGTCCTCAGCTACATTTACTAAACACTGCCAAGACCATACAGTGCTTTGGTCAAAACATAAGAGAAAGTTTTATCCTGTGAACTTGGCAGTTGTAAATAATATTAGCAACTACACTGTAGTGCAAGTGTGTCTATGAAATGGACGAGAGCTTAGTTTAACATACAGCAAATCTAAAATAATCAGGTAAATCAATCCCTATTATAAATTTCATAAAGTTTGCTTATTCAACACAGTTCCCAAGTCCCAGTGAGTATGTACACAATATACACAGTTCCAGTTTTCAAACCTTAAGTGAAAGTTATGCATTTCATTGAAACCTCCTTTACTCTAGACTGAAGCAAAGGAGCCCTGACAGCAAGGTTTACATAAACAGGAGCCTGGAGTGTTGTTTGAACAACAACATCTTCTTTATGTGAAGAAGAGCCGCTTCAGGGTGGATCCACGTCCTAGTTCTGGTGTCTTTTCATGTGCAGAGCTAAGTGGTCGGAGCGGGAAAAGCTGCGGCTACACACTGAGCACTGGAAGGGCTTTGCTCCGGTATGTTTCCGGAAATGGCGAGTCAGTTCATCCGAGCGCGCAAATCTCCAGTCGCAGCCTTCCCAGGTGCACTGGTAAGGTTTCTCACCTAGAATGGAAAGGACACTGGCATTAATTACTTTTCAGCAACATCACTAATATTCTGGTTGGCTGGCACAGTTATTGCATTTGATTAAAAACATGCAAGCGCCTCTGGATCACATCCATGCACAAAATCATGGAAATCTTCAGATGCAGTCAAGTTCAATCCAGAGACTACAGCTGATGCACGAGTGATGTAAAGTGTGGGCAAAGAATACTTGAATTAGACAGAGATTGTAAGATATGTTTATAAGAAATAATAGGCATCACCCTTTTTAGCATGCTCCGATATTCAATAAGGTCAAGGGTGACTGAATCTTGGCCCCAGCTCTAATTGCCTGCCCAATCCTCAACTCTGCCGGGATCCATTAAGGATAGGGTAACAGAGCAATTTAAAAATCATAATATTACTAGTCAGATTCAGTAAGGTTTTATTGAAGGGGAAAAAAAAATCACATTTGACAATTGTAATAAGTTTTTGAGTGTGGATTAGTGGAGCCAGTAGATGTAATGTACCTGGATTTTCAAAAGACTTTGGCTAAAGAAGAACTTACAGGTTTTTCACAAAAAGCAATGACCCACCGAGTTGAGGATAATATTTTGAGACAAAGAGGGGAATGGTTACAGGATACAAAACAACAGGAATAAAGGGGTCTCTTCTGGGTTACCAGACCCATTACTAATGGAATGTCACAGGTAAGTGGCCCACAGCTAAGCAGAATTTGCCTCAATGACTTAGTAAATTGGTTTATTATTGTCACATGCACTGAGGTGCAGTGAAAAACTTAGATAAAAAGAAAACATTACACAATGATAGAAAGGCAGAATGGGAAAATAAGCTGTGGGAGTCACATGTATGGATTAGGAATAGAGTACAAAATGGGAAAGTATGAGGTTCTTTTCCATTCTTCCTACCAAAGTTGACAGAATTTCCTCTTATATGAAGAGAAGCTGGTAAACGTTGGCAATGGGATGGGATCTGAGTGCAATGGTTCTGGGGAGATGTAGGAAGTAAACGTGGAGGTACATCACACAATTAGGAAGGCAACTGGTAAACTAGCCTTTAATGGAAGAGAGACCGAGACAAAATAAAGGAAGAGTCACTAAATAGGTGCAAGTTTTTGTTGAGACCAATTTGGCATACAGTGTGCATTTAGGCTCTATACGGAGGGAAAGGTCTATTGGACATGGAGGAAACCCACTGCATATCTACATGGATCTATTCCTGGAATGATTGACTGCCCTATGAAAAGCAGTTGAGAAACTCAGGCTTCTTACTGACTTGAGGTCAGAAGAATAAAAGGTGATTCCAACATACGAAACATATACCATCGAGGGACTGGCAGAGCAGCTGCCAAGAGGTTACTTATTCTCAAAGAGCAGAATCCTGGGATAAAGGGCTGGCCATTTCAGACCAAGATTAGGAGAAATTTCCTTTTGCAAATTGCAATTCTTTGAAATTCTTCAGTTCAGAGGGCTATGAATGTCCAGCTGTTGAGCATATTCAAGCCTGAGATAGATTTTGGTTATGGTGACGGGGCAGAATAGGAGGTTTGAGGCATGATCTTATTAAAAAGCACAGCAGACCCAAAGGGCCAAATGGCCCAGCCTTGTTTTTAATTTTGTATGTTCTCACTTTCTTATTTATATCTGCAGAAAGATGTAGAAACTGTCATTTTCTTGGATCTTATTCTTTAAGGAGCTTCTCTCCAAATGATTAGACTTATGCACTCCACTGACTGATTGGCTAAGAGTGAAGGAATTACCAATAAGTAACAACCCATGTTCAAGGAGATAAAAAATGTTTTAAAATCAAGTTTATGATATTTCCATCGAAGCTTATGCATTTTCACTACTTCACTGAATTTCTTTTATTAAGAATGCTGAAAGATGGTTTCTAGCCAAATTAGTGCCAGTTCCATTTTTAATAATGCTCAGTTATTTTGCTTTTTATTTTCAGGTCCCATCATGCCTCTAAGAGGGCTGGAGGCCACTGTGCCTTTACTGTTACTGTTCCATCCTCAGCTGCAGAGTTCAATTTTCCTCCTTTTAAAGCAAGACATCGTCCTGCAAGTATCACTGCAGTGATAAAATTGGACCAGAACAGCAAATTCATTTTTCCTTTAATTCTGCAACTCTAATATATAACATTCAAATATTTATAATGTTTATTATTACTTGTTTAGCTGATTTTCATTTGTCTTAGACATGCAAAATAAATTGCATACAATTTATAACAGACTATCAAAACTTCCTAGTAATATATAGGTCCATTTTAAAATATGGTTGCCTTAAAATCAAGTGCAATATTGCTAAGAGCTTGCATTTACATAGCAGCTCATTGTGTATTCAGAACATTCTGAGGCTTTGTTCAGCCAATTAATTACTTCTGAAGTCATCATTGTCGTTATGCAGATGTAGTGGTCAATGAGCATGTTGAAAGACTTCGCAAAACCAAGCAAAGTGAATACTCAGTGAAGCTATTTTGATTGTCTTGTTTGAAGTGGAAATATTGCTCTGGATACAACTCCTTGTTCTTTGGAAAGTGCTTCAAGATCCTTTCGCCCACCCAAACATGTGGGTGGAGTTTCCATTGAGCAGGAAAAGAGCAACATCTCCAACAGGATCTGGTGAAAAGACCGATTCAACCAGCTGGGCTTCAGTCACTAATGACGTCAAGCCTTCTGCAATGATATTCAAAGACTCACAACCTAACAACAAGGCTAACACACTGAAAACCAGACTGACTTTAAAGATCATATTCTTTAGACACTTTATAACCTTGTTGCCAAGTATGCTTCCGGTGCTGAAGTTTAATCCTAACCTGGAACAATGAGAGATCATTCCAAAAATGCAATGATAAATTCCTCCATTTCAAAGCTGGCAACAGATCCTCATGAAATAATTTAGGACACCTGCATCTCTGTCTAGGTTGAGTGAGCTCGGGCCTTTCTCTTTGGAGAGAAGGAGGATGAGAGGTGACTTGATAGAGGTGTACAAGATGATAAGAGGCATAGATCGAGTGGAGAGTCAGAGACTTTTTCCCAGGACGACAATGGCTAACACGAGGGGGCATAATTTTAAGGTGATTGGAGGAAGGTATAAGGGGGATGTCAGAGGTAAGTTTTTTTTTACACAGAGAGTGGTGGGTGCGTGGAACGCTCTGCTGGCAGAGGTTGTGGGGGCAGATACGTATATTAGGGACATTTAAGAAACTCTTAGACAGGCACATGAATGATAGAGAAATGGAGGGCTATGTGGGAGGGAAGGGTTAGAAAGATCTTAGAGCAGGATAAAATGTTGGCACAACATCGTGGGCCAAAGAGCCTGTACTGTGCTGTAATGTTCTATGTAACACTACAAAAAGATATTTGAATAAATATATGGATAGGAGGGGCTTTAGAGGGATATGAGCCAAAGATGGGTAAATGGAACTAGCTTGGTGGGCACCAGGGTCGGCATGGACAAGTTGGACCGAGGGGCCTGTTTACATGCTGCATTACTCTATGACAAGAAGAATATTGTGCTTTAGCTGGTAGTAAGGGTATATAAACAAGTGAAAGCGTGTCTACTGCCATTGATTCTAAAACAATGCCTCACATACTTATAAATCACAATATCAGACAATAGCTGCAGGTGAGAGAGAGACACTGTTGTTCTCATTGTACTTTAATCAGCCAGAAAGATCCTCAAATCCCCTCACTGTAGAATCCATGCATGTTATTATATATCTGGGTTTAATGCCACTAATTTTCTTGGAAGATTAATCCATTCGAATGGTTACTGTATGTTGACAGGTTTTTTTTTTAATTAAATTATTTTTTTAAATTTTAAATTTTATTTACAGCATGGTAACAGACCCTTCCGGCCCAACGAGTCCACGCCACCCATTTTTTAAACCCAAATTAACCTACCCGTACATCTTTGCAATGTGGGAGGAAACCGGAGCACCCAGAGGAAACCCACGCAGACACGGGAGAACGTACAAGCTCCTTACAGACAGCGACGGGAATCGAACCCCGATCACTGGCGCTGTAATAGCGTTGCGCTAACCGCTATGCTACCGTGCCTTTCTACATCTCCAAACTTCTACTTCAACTGAAGTTAATTATAGCCACATAACTTCCCAGAACCTGTCAACACACAGTAAAAATCCTTCCAAAGCAATTTGCAAATACTGTACAAATCCAGGTTAAGAATTGGTACTGCAGACAAACAAAACAGTCTACAAAACAGGAACAATTTCAGGCATATAATGTCTCCATCGCAGAGACACATCTGAAGGCACTTTATCAAGTTAGCAAAGTTAAATCAGTAGCAACAAAAGCCCCAAAGTTTTAAGGAACTGTAGGCTCTATTTATAAAAATGAAAATGTACATAATACATTGCATATTTTATTACAAATCACTAATATATAGCATCACTATGCTTTATTCATAATATATACACTGAATACAATTGATGCACATCCTTGCATTCATTGCACCAGAAATTCAATGCATTCTCTTACAATGTGCCAACTGGAAGCACACTGTATCTATTTTGAATAAAGTTTTGAAATATAAAAAGAAAAACTGATGTAATGCCAATATCGTGTATATCAAGTGATATGGCTTGGAATAAAACTGAGGACCTGAATGTTCTGTATTATATATAGCTTTCTATTTTTTTAAAAAACAGTTGTCCTTTTGTTTCAAAATATACTTTATTCATTTTAATATACACAGTAAGTACGATTAATACATGGTTCTTTCAGGGTAAAAGGACATTCTTTAAGTATTGATAGGGCAAAGGAGTCGGTTGCATTGTTAATTAAAAGTAGTTTTTTAATTCTATATTTCTTGTAAATACAAAATGGCTTTTATAGATCGTAACTTCTTTTGCAGACTAGTTTACGGAGAGAATTGCAAAAGTTGACTACAGTCACATGACAGACATGAGTCATATGTAAATGAGGTGGGTTGTGGAGAGGCAGGGAAAGAGTGCCTTCCCTGGAGAAAGGCCAGGAGTGAGCCAGCCAGTCAGAATTTTTCAGTCCTTCACTGACCTACACATTGACAGCCGAACAGCGTTCAACAACTTGGTGGGCTTTCATATCTCTCAGTTAATGGAAATCAAGAAAACTGCAGAGGCTGGAAATCTGAAATAAGAAAAATTGCTGGAAACTCACAGCATCTGTGGAAAGTAGGCAGAGTCAATGTTGCCAGAACGTTTGAAGTTGCTACTACTCCACCATCACTTCTAACTTAACCCTTCCAACTTGGTGAAGTACCTCCAGTTACATTCTGATGAAAGATCTCTGACCTGAAACGTGATGTTTTCTTTCCACAGATGCCATACAACCTGCTGAAAGTTTTCAGCGATTTGTTTGTTTCTTCCCTTAATACTCAATGACTTCACCTAACCTTCTCCAGCCCTTAGACCTCTCTGATATGCGTGGACCCATTTCCAGGCATGATCAGTGGCAACACCTTTATCTGGCAAGGTCCTAAGCTCTGGAATTCATAGTCTACACATCTCTACCTCTCCCTCCTCCATCCACCCCAAAGGCTTGATCTGTGGCTCATCATCAATTCTAGTTTGATAATACTCCTGTGAAGCACCTTGCGATATTTTGTTCATGATGCTATGTCAGTTGTTGTTACGGCAATTAACTTCATAACCCCAAGATGGTTATATTCACACACCATCATGAACTCCACCCCTATCTCCTGACAGGAAGCCTGAAACTGGCTTCTCTGATAATTTGATGAAGTGCCACCTTCTGCTGTAACTAAATGCCACCAATCCCAAGATGACAGTACCACACCAGGTTTGTGCTGATAAAAATGAATGGGATAATTTGGGTGCTGGGAGAAAGGTGCGTCTTCTACTTTATTCAAGAGGGGAAGAGAAAGAGGGCGAGGGGGGGGAAGAGAGAGAGAGGGGGAGAGGGAGAGTGGAGAGAGAAAGGGGGAAGAGGGGGAAGAGAGAAAGAGGCTGAGAGAGAAAGGAGGGGAGAGGGGAAATGGGGGAAGAGAGAAAAAGAGGCAGAGACAGAGACAGAGGGAGACAGAGACAGAGGGAGACAGAGACAGAGGGAGACAGAGAGAGAATGAAGACAATACCCTCTAATTTGAATGTTTAACATTTTCTTTTCAACAGATCCTGAGTAATTTGGAACAATTGTGTCAAACACAGTCACAAACATTCAATAACAGTGAAAGGGTTGACAGCTGCTGAGACAAGGGTCAAGACTTCACTGGCCAGCACCAAACGTGCGTGCATAGGGTCTTTATGACACAGAGTCCTTGCACTACTGAGCATTACCACGAACTCTGATGTGCTGGAACCTGTCCCTGTGGAATCCTGCACCCGGAATCACAGTGAAAGCAACAACATAGACCAGGGAAAGAAGTCCAGCAACTTCAGGATCCGTGGAAGATGGGCCTTAAGAAGTTGAGACACCAAAAACAGTGGAGCAAAATGTAAGTGAGCAGAGAAAGTATGACCACATCAGTGGTTAAGACTGGATGAGATTATAAATTCATCAGTTGGAAACACCAGCTGTGACATTCTAATTACAAAATTCATGAACCAATGTGCACAGAAGGCTATATCACATGGTCCTGGCTCAATCCAACTGCAGGAGACTCTGGTACAGGCAGCCAATCCACCATGGGTGGCTATGGTTCAGCAAATAGTCATTTAAGCAAATTCTTCAACAACAAGAAAATATTATTGCCCATTCTCATCAATCCCTTTGTGGAAAGAGAAAAGCAAGAATGTAACGCTATAAATGCTTTGATTGAGCAGATGATTTGCAACTCCAAAACACTAACAAAAGTTTCTCCAACAAAATAAGCAACTGCACTTTTATTCCTGGTCTTGTTGCAAAATAGTTTTAAATATCCAATTAGGTTGACGTACATGCACAAATGAAGACAGTTTGTGATATTCCGTAAAATTCTAATCAGCAGTTCTTTCAGAGTTCAGCATTCCTGTGAATACCAATGGACTGAATGCCAAGGATCTGGATTTTTTTAAAAACACACGAATAGTGGTCGTGTCCAATGCTCTCCCAGTGTTTCCTGTTTCTGTTGTGACGTTGGGCAGTGCCAGGCTAGCTCTTCAGTGGAAACTCGAAACTGTCATTAACCCACACAAAATGAGTCATACGTCCATAGTGATTAGGACAGTGCACAGCCATACAAAACTGCAGTAAATGAAAATGAAATAAAACCTCCAGATGCTGGAAGTCTGAAATAGAAACAGAAAATGCTGGAAACACTCAACAGGAATTTTAAGCATGAAGTATCTCAGTTGTCAGAGATTCTTTCTTAAATGTTCTTTTTAACAGAAGTGTTTTGCTCATTCTGGTTCATCTGGTGCTACCCATAGTGGATACACCAGCAGACAGAAATAGAGCTGAAAAGTTAATATCCTCAAATTGAATTGCTTTTACTCATGTCCTACCACATAGCAGACGACTGGGTTGGAGATGCTTAAAAATGATAGATGCAGTCTTATATGAAATAAAAACAGAGTACGCTGGAAATACTTACAGATTCCAGCATCTGCAGAATCTCTTGTGTCTCTGGAAATACTTAGCAGGTCAGGCAGCATCAGTGGAAAAAAGAGCAGAGGTAATGTTTCAAGTTGAAGACCTGTTGTCTCAGATGCAACCTTTGAGAAGATATGTCAACTCTATTTCTCTCTCCACATGTGCTGACTGACCTGCTGAGTATTTCCAGCATTTACTGTTTCTATTTCAGATTTCCAGCATCCACAGACTTCTTTTGATTTTCATTTACTGTAGTGCTACATGCTGCCAGCAATGAGGGGATGCCTGAGAAACTAGAATGAGCAAAACACTTCTATTCTGTTAAAAAAAATGCTTAAAAGGGAATCTCTAACAACAGAGACACTTCGTGGTGTGCCCTCCAGCCTCAATACAACCTCCCCAACCCAAGTGCCAACTGCACAAACAGTTCAAGTCGTTGGGTCCCTGCAGTGAAAGTTAGCCAAAAATATTGCAATTCATTATTACCAGATCCTTAAAGCAAAGCAGCAGAGAGTTACATAACAAGGAGAATGCAAATGTGAAGTGAAACTTGTACATAGCATCAACCTTGGGATGGAATGGCTACAGTATAACTAAAATAGGACCTTTATCATCAAAAGTGACCAGGAAAGTGTCTGCCCCGTATAAAATTTTGATACATGCACACTTGAATAATACCATCCATATTATGTAATATCATTTCAAGTATCACATTTAGCGTTGCATTGTCTGCATTTTTCTCTTTCTTCCAAAGGATTTAAAATTGCACAGAATTTACAGTTTATTGGCTCAACAGGGTTTGTGTTGGTATTTATATGAATGGCAGGAGTAGGCCACTCATCTCCTCAAGTCTCTACCGACGTTTAATAAGATCAGGATCTGATTGTAACCTCAACTCTGCATACTCATCTACCTATGGTAATCCTTAGCCTCCTAACCTACCGCGGCCTTAAGTATATTCAAGCACACTGCTTTCAGCACCCTTTGAAGAAAAGATTGCCCCATGAGTTTCCAGCCACCTTGTTCTCAATTTACTGTGCAAAAATATTTCAAAGTTCAGTTTTGGAAATGTTTTGCCAATTTTATCAAGGGTCAAAATGCCATTAGTGGTATAACTGCAGTAACAGAGGATGTTGGGAGTCTGAGTTTCAAAACTACGGCAACCAGAATGTCAGCAGTGTGACTACACTTCAAAAGTAATTCATTGGCTTTAGAGCATGTCGATGTACCCCGAGAGGTATGTGAAAGATGCTATAAAAATGCAAATGTTTATTTTGTCCTACATTATACCATCCAGCTATATTTAGCTTGTTTTATAGACCATATAAAATGGATTTACATTTTGAATGAAAACACTTCAGGCTGAATCCATGCCAATCCCATTTTGAATATTCCTTTAAAGTTTTCTTTTTAATTAAATTCAGTTTAACTCTGAAGGGACATTGTATTTCTCCATCCACAGTTGCTGCCTGACCCATTGAATATCTCCTGCACTTTGTTCTTTCTTTATTTCAGATTTGCAACATCTGCAGTTTTTAGCTTTTCAGTTCAACACTTGCATCGCACTTTTGGCAATGCTCCATATCACATTGCTTGAACTTGTTCTTTTTTGTTAAAACACGAATCATGTTTTACCATTGTACCCAAGCATTCCCAGACAAAGAAATATTAAATTTGAGGGCTCTCCAGTTCAAATTACACAGAAGCAGTGCAGCAAATTTGGATTCAACTAAGGCATGTAATCACAGTTCACTTCAACGCCTATGTATATTTTACACTGAGAACACAATACCCTGAGACACAGGGTTGACACGTCAGCATTTAATGTATCCACTCCATCATGCTTGAATCCAATATATTAATGACAATCCAATCAGATTTACTCCAATTAAGTTTAAAGTTTAGCATTAGAGGATGATGCAATTTGGAGCAAAACGCCCTCATTGTGAGATGTTAGCAGCTGAAGCCTCATTATAGATGGCTAATCACCAGCTTGAATTGGTTGCTTAAATTGCAGTAACTTGATCCTAATGTGCAGCATATTTTGTTCGACTAGTATCATTGGGGAGATGGAGAATTTCTTTAGCTGTTGTTCTCACAAGCCGATCAAGGTCCACCAACTCATTTTGAGAGGCCTCCGTTAAGATTAGTTGGTAATAGACCCTCGGTATAATATAGGTCTTTAGCAGTTCGATTTTCTGGATTGGTTTCAATTTCGCCCTCCGCAGGGCGTCGAACCAGTGCTTCAACTTGGATTTAACATCCTCGATGGAAATGCCACACCATGGATCGATCCTTGCTCCTAGATATTTTTCGATCTCTCCAGGTGGGATATAAGCGATCTTATCATTACCGAACTGCCACGGCTCTTTCAGATTATACACGTGGGTTTTACGCCCACTCAGGAAGTGAAAACCTTTCGTCTTCCTCACGTTGACCTCTAAACCGGTCGCATCACAGAATGTGCTCAATATACTGATGTTACTGAGCATGCCATTATATGACTCGCTCAGTATGGCAATATCATCGGCAAAGGCTAATGCCGTACATCTCGATCTGCCCCCGTGTGTAACCATCTCGACTCCTCTACCCCGCTGTTCAAGGGTACTAATTAGAGGGTCCATGGCAATATTAAAAAGGATAGGTGAAAGGGGGTCACCCTGCTTCACTCCTCTTTTTATCTGGATCTTACTGGTCTTTTTCGCACCGATCTCCACCACTGTTGTTGTGTTAGAGTACAGATCTAAAACCAAGTCAATAAAGACTTTCGGTGCTCCCACACGTTGTAGGGCTTTCATAATCAATTTATGTCCGACCGAGTCGAAGGCTTTAGCCAGATCTACGAACAGCACAGCCAAATTATGGCAATTTAGCCTAAGTTTCAAAATACCACATCAATTTGTTTAAAGAATGGTCTCAAGTAATGTCTGAACCTGCTTAAAGGTGATTTCTTTCCCCCAGAAGAAAAGCTCCCTCTAATTATTCTCCCAATCACAGCTGGAGTAAAAAAATACGACAGCGTGCTGAGTGAAGCATGTTTTCAGAGTGGTGAGCAGAGTAATCAGTGGGACATACTTTCCACTGACCATGTTGCAATAGTGATTCTTGTTGATAACCAGAAATTCTATCTCTTAGAAAACTATTAGCTGTTTACTGTTTCCCAGGAGTGCAGAATTACCCATATTATTCTGCAAGTAATGGTAAAAATTGAATCAACATTTGACAGACTTTGGTGCCTAGAATTTTGTTACCAAGCATGAAAAACAATGTCGAACTCAGCACCAATTACTCCATGTAATTCCGAACAGACAACAGTCTCTAATTGTTATAACTACATGACATGGGCGTAAACTGGCAAATTATTGGAAGTGGAATTAAGAGTAATTCTATACTTAGTATGTGCATACCACAACAAAATCTTCCTAAAGTGATGCAAATTACTACAAAAACAATCTGTTGAATATAAAAGAAAAATTAGTGAGCAGATACAAAATCCATTTTCTTTTCAAACACACAATTTAATTAGTGTGATCACAGATTAAAAACTAGTTGTTTTCCCAGCACCAACTAATGTAGTAAACTCCAAACCCTCCCAAAAGCAACGTGTAACAATAGATCAAAGAGTGTAAACATACTAATTCAGGCTGAAGTCAGTGTAATTATAATTGTTGTAACAACATGTTGATCTAGACCTTTACATAAACAGGAGTTGGCCATTCAACTAGATCTTCTACCTCAATGCCATTTTCTGGCCTATTCCCATGTTGCTTGGTTTCTCTAGTAACCAGAGATCCGACAATGACTAAGCTTTCACAGCCCACCAACTGAAGAAAATCCTCCTCATTTCAATCGCAAATGGCCTTCCCTTTATTTTGAGTGTGTGGACCCTAATTTCAGAATCAATACCAACCTCCCCCCCCACCCCCCCCCCCCCCCGTATCTACCCTGTTTAGCCCTTTAAGAGGTTTGAAGGCTACAATGAGGTCACCTCTTATTTTCCTGAACTTTAAAGGATAGGGGACTAATTGTTCAATATTTCCTCATGTGACAGACCTGCCAATCTGGGATATAAAAGAATGCTTTTAATTCCGCCCCAGCTTCCTTCAGATACAAGGACCAACTGATCAGATGGAGCTCCATGTTGCTGGTAGCCTCTAGTGGTTCACTAATAGGCCCTGACTCCAAATATACAGATGTCCTTCATCATCACAATGGTTGCCAAAGGCTATGGAAGGCTTTTAAATAGTTTTCAAAATTTTAAAACTAAAACAAAGTCTATTATTTAAAAGCTGTTCCAACAGATTGAAATACTTTTTTAAATGGAAAATACAACTGGAAATGATGGAAAGTAATGAAATGCACTGTATAACCTCCACTTAACCCTCCTTCCCCACCCACATAATCCATGACCCTATTCAGCAGTTCTTAAAGTAGCCAATCAGCCTTGGTGTAAAGATAAAGGAGCAGATGCACCACTGGTCACAGCTCTAGGGTCTAGTGGTGTGTCAACATGTAGAATGGGATGTCAAATCACTCCCACTTGGCTTAGACTTCTTCATTTGATGGAACTACTGGCTTTGGGCGTGTCCCATTGTCCCACTTGCCTCAAACTGCAAGGCAGCATCCATGAACGAGATGCAACCATTTGTGTGACCAAACACTCTGGTTTGTTCCACGAGGAGATCTTCTCCAAGCTTCATGCATTTTGTTTCACACAGGTCTCAATTTAAACTGTGGGTCAGTCTTTAAATCAGGAGAACCAGCACAAAAACTCTGAAGCTCCACAGCCTCTCCTTCCAGGTGGGAGGCTCTGGCAATTTGTGATGTCTATTAAGAGTCAAGATTGAGAGGCAAATGAAAATCCAAAAAATCTGCAGATGCTGGAAATCTGCAATAAAAACAAGTATCATTAGAAATGCTCAGCAGGTCAGGCCGCATCTGTGGCAAGAGAAACAGAGCTAACATCTCTGGCTGACCTGGTTTGCATATTCAAAGAGTAAAGAAGCAGATAGTGGTGGTAATTCAGGAGGGCTTTAGTGTTTCCTAGTGGGTCCTGAAGGTTTTCTATTATCCTGGTTCCACAACAAAAGTGAACTAGATTTTATTAGCCTATCATTTGGAACCTTGTGCATTAAAAACATTACAAAATTGGAGCAGATCAGCTACTAGTGGCTTGCAGGGAGATAGATTTTCTGCTTGCCCAATTTCCGCTGGGTTTATATCCTTAATGGAATAGCCTCACCATATATCCAGAGAGCTGTGGGCAGCCAAGGGGAAAGATAACTAACATTCTCAATGTGATCACACCACCTTAGAAAAGTTACACAGGAGCTACCTCGCAGCACACTTCTGATAAAAAATCATCAGTCCGAAATGTCAACTCTTGTTTTTATCTCCAGAGACTCTGCCTGACCAGCTGAGTATCTCCAGCACTCACTGTTTTTACTTCGGTAAGAGATTCGCCCTCTTGCTCTTCAAGGGAAAAGCATATATAACCTTAGAAAGACATGGATGCAATAGAAAGGACACTGGTGTTGTAGTCATTAATTGCAAAGAAAAGTCGCTTATGACTTGACATCATTCTACACCAAATACTGATGGTTTTGTTGAAAGTTAAATGCACTATTCCGTTTTTGCTAACAGGCAAGTTATTTTTAAAATACGATATGAGACAACCCCTTTTCTGTAGAAGTAGAAGATGGAACTTACAACTCATCACAAGGACTGCTGACCTAACATAACTGCATGCAACTATCATGAGCTCCTGTTGTCATGAGCCTCGGTTTTCAAGATTTTTCTAAGAGGTTTTGATGTTCATAAAGAGCCACTAAGTCAAATGCTTACAATACACTCTATTGTGTCTTCAGTTAAGAGTTAAAACTGATGCTCCTGGGCAACTTCAATGTCAGCGTCAGAAAAGAAGCAATTCTTTGGCAAGATCAAGTCACTAGGAAGGACTAGGGAAAGCTAACTCCAACAGAATTGTCCTCCTGCTGGAAAAAGTATCATCTCATCATAAGCCACACTGCCAGAAAGACAAACACAAGATGTTGTGGCAACACCCCTGACCCTGTCAGCTTATATCACCATCTGTTTGAAAGACTGCAAGGATATCCCCATTACCTGCACCATGACTACAAGGACCTAGAAAGATGGCTCCTCACCAACAAGCAACAGGAGCCATGAGTATCCAGTAACTGAACTGCTCCAAAGCACCGGTGAAGAGGGTCCTGGCTTCTCCACCAGAAAACATCCAAGTGTCTGGCAAGGAATATCAGGAGATCCAGAAGGTAATTAACCACAAATCCAAGGCATTCTTGAATTTTAAATTCCACCGTACCTCAGTGGAATAGAACCAGCTCTGCAAGACCGTGATGGCCAAGGTCCAATAGAACACCAGTAATTCAAAGAATGGATGGTGGGTCAAAAGAGCTCAGGAGATCCAGAAACTTAATGACATCCATAACATGCAAGAATTCTTCACTGCCATAAAGGCTGTTTGGGGCTTAAACACCCATGGCTCTGAAACACAAACAGCCAAGAATGGAAGAGCCAAAAGGATGGTGAATCTGTGGAATTCGTTGCCACAGAGGGCTGTGGAGGCCAAGTTATTGGCTGGTTTTAAGGCAGAGATTGATAGATTCTTGACAGGTATTGTTCTATATTCACAAATACTTGGCTGGGAAGGAATTAAAATATAGCACTGCAGTTGTTATATTGTAAAGTCTATTTCCTTATTGGTAAAACCATACTTGAAATGGTATTCTCTCCATTGTTCTTGGTGCATTAGAGAACATGTACATACACAAAAGGCACGTCAAGGATGATATAGTCTCACAGGCAGCTGGATCATAATTTGGAAGCAGTGTGGTTTTAAATATCTTAAGCACAACCGACCACTCAACATGGCATCAAATTTAATGAGCAAGAATATAGAGAGAAAAAGTGGAAAAGAAGTGGTGTGGCCTTATAGAACCATAGAACAATACAGCACAATACAGGCCCTTCGGCCCACCATGTTGTGCCGACCTTCAAACCACTCCTAAAACTATCTAACCCCTTCCTCCCACATATCCCTCTATCTTAAGTTCCTCCATATGCTTATCTAACAATCTCTTGAACTTGACCAATGTATCAGCCTCCACCACCACCCCAGACAGCGCATTCCATGCACCAACCACTCTCTGGGTGAAAAATCTCCCTCTGACATCTCCCTTGAACTTCCCACCCATTACTTAAAAGCCATGTCCTCTTGTATTGAGCATTGGTGCCCTGGGAAAGAGGCGCTTGCTGTCCACTCTATCTATTCCTCTTAATATCTTGTATACCTCTATCATGTCTCCCCTCATCCTTCTTCTCTCCAATGAGTAAAGCCCTAGCTCCTTTAGTCTCTCCTCATAATCCATACTCTCTAATCCAGGCAGCATCCCGGTAAATCTCCCCTGCACCCTTTTCAACGCCTCCACATTCTTCCTATAATGAGGCGACCAGAACTGGACACAGTACACTAAATGTGGTCTAACCAGAGTTTTGTAAAGCTGCATCATTACTTCGCGGCTCTTAAGCTTGATCCCACAATTTATGAAAGCTAACATCCTATAAGCTTTCTTAACTACCCTATCCACCTGTGTGGCAACTTTCAGTGATCTGTGGATATGAACCCCCAGCTGCCTCTGCTCCTTTACACTGCCTAGAATCCTGCCATTTACCTTGTATTCCACCTTGGAGTTTGTCCTTCCAAAGTGTACCACCTCACACTTCTCCAGATTGAACTCCATCTGCCACTTTTCAGCCCAGCTCTGCATCCTATCAATACCCCTCTGTAAGCTTCAACAACACACTATCCACAACACCACCGATCTTTGTGTCATCTGTAAACTTGCTAACCCACCCTTCCACCCCCTCATCTAAGTCATTAATAAATATCACAAAAAGTAGAGGTCCCAGAACCCATCCCTGCAGGACACCACTAGTCACAGCCCTCCAATCCGAATACACTCCCTCCACCACAACCCTCTGCTTCCTATAGGCAAGCCAATTCTGAATCCACACGGCCAAGCCTCCCTGGATCCTTTGGCCTCTGACCTTCTGAAGAAGCCTAACATGCGGAACCTTGTCAAACACCTTACTAAAATCCATGTAGACCACATCTACTGCACTACCCTCATCAATCTTCCTGGTCACCACCTCAAAGAACCCTATCAGGCTAGTGAGGCAAGATCTTCCCTTCACAAATCCATGCTGGCTCTTCCTAATCAGTCCATGATTCTCTAAATGATCATAGATCCTATCTCTTAGAATCCTTTCCAACAGCTTGCCCATAGGTTGTTCTTACATGGAAGTAAAAGAGATTTATGCTGGGGGACGAAAGTTCACAATGAACTAATCCAGGTAGCTGTCAGTAAATTAGGAAGTTTAATGGAATGCTCATCTATGAAAGGAGAAATAACGCAATAACACAAGCGTCCAGAGGAGGTTCACAAGAAAGATCCCATGAATAAAAGGCTTAACGTATGAGGAGCATTTGATGGCTCTGGGCCTGTACTTAATGAAGTTCAGAAGGATGAGGGGAGATCTCAATGAAACCTATCAGATACTGAAAGAAAGGCTAAGATAGAGTGGATGGTGAGAGGATATTTCCATTAGTGGGGGTGTCTAGGATCAGAGGGCACAGCCTCAGAATAAAGGGGCGTCACTTTAAAATTGGGATGAGAAGAAATTTCTTCAGCCAGAGGGTGGTGAATCTGTGGAATTCATTGCCACAGAGTGCTGTGGAGGCCAAGTCATTGGGTGTATTTAAGGCAGAGATTTATAGGTTCTTGATAGGTAAGTGGGTTAAGTGTTATGGTTGTTGTGACCTTGCACCTTATTGTCTACCTGCACTGCACTTTCTCTGTAGCTGTGACACTTTACTCTGTACTGTTATTGTTTTTACCTGTACTACCTCAATGCAGTCCGTATTACCTCAATGTAACTGCACTGTGTAATGAATTGATCTGTACGAACGGTATGCAAGACAAGTTTTTCACTGTACCTCGGTACAAGTGACAATAATAAACCAATACCAATACCAAGAAGGCAGGAGAATGGGGTTGAAAAAATCAGCCATGATTGAATGATGGAGCAGACTCAATGGGCCAAATGGCCTAATTCTGCTCCTATATCTTATGGTCTTATAGAAGTAAACCTGAAGACAGAGGAGCAGTGAGCAATATATTGGCAAGATAAACTGCCAAGCCCTCCTACACCACCTGCGTCTGCATTTTCTATGTCCAGAGGTGGCTAAAAGGGAAGCAAATCATTCTCATCCCCAAGGGACTGCCTGAATTGAAGAAGAAAAGTTCCACCTACACCCTGCAAACAGCTACAAATGGTTTCCCATGAAATTAAGCTGGCTTTGTTCCCTAAAGTTCAAACCCTACCCCCAAGTTTGTGTGCCAGGTCTATTATTCAGACTGCATGAACATCTGCCAATGAAGACCATAATAATTTTATGATTTTTACATAACGATTCCTGTCCGAGTCAACCTGATAGTTGCACAGATGAGGCCAGACACTCCTTAATAATGGTTACCTTAGCAATCCCAGCATTAAGAACATGTCTAAAGACTTTCAGAGACAAAAGCAGTGGTATGCATTGTCTAGACTGCCAGCAACTGTGTTCACACAACAATGAAAAACCTGGATCACAGAAGAATAAAAAATGCCGCACATTTCCGGTGATATCAAGCCTCACCCAAGTGTAGAATGGAGTGCTAATCAGACACACATAACATTTTGCAATACCTGCCTTAATTATACTAAGACTGCTTATACCTGGAAACAATTCAGAAATAAGTCTTTGTTCCCCCAAATCCTCATGTGCACACTCTTAACTTTGGTTTTTTGCAATTTTAAATGTTTTACTGAGAGTAATACATTACTTGAATTCTAAAGATATGGGTGCTACAATTGATCTGCATAACTGTTCATCCAGGGTACAGAGAGTGGTGGACTCAGCCAGTGCCATCATGGGTACAACTCTCCCCACCATCGAGTACATCTACAAGAAGTGATGTCTCAGGAAGGTGACATCCATCATTAAGGACTCCCACCATCTGGGCCATGCCCTCTTCTCGATGCCACCATCAGGCAGGAGGTACAGGAGCCTGAAGACCCACACCTCAAGGTTCAACAACAGCCTCTTCCCCACTACCATCAGGTTCTTAAACTGACCTGAAAAACCTTAACACTACCTCCGACTACTTAGGATAAGGTATCTTTATTGGTCACATGTACATCGAAACACACAGTGTAATGCATCTTTTGCGTGAAGTGTTCTGGGGGCACGCTTCTGGCACCAACATAGCATGCCCGCAACTTCCTAACCCATACATCTTTGGATCTCTCTCTCAATCTTGCACTAGTGACATTATGTTTATTTTGTTATTTTGCACACGTGTAAGTAACATATAATTTATATTAATCTAAGTTTATGTTAACTTATGTTTGTCCTTGTCTTGTAATGTACTGTGCTGCAAAAAGGTAAGTTTCATGGCATTTCTATTGAAATTGGTTTATTATTGTCACATGTACAGAGGTACTGTTAAAAACCTGTCTAGCATACCGTTCATACAGATCAATTCATTACACAGTGCATTGAGGTAGTACAAGGTAAAAGGTGAAACAAGGTAAAACTCCTATACCATGTATATGTATGCCCATGACAACAATAAATTTGAACTGGAAACCTTAGTTGGCAGCCCTTTCACTACTGAGCTTGACTGTGGGATCATGTCCCACTTGAGCACAGAAGATATCGGTGGATATTTCTGTGTCCTGTGAAGGATGCTGGACTGACAGATGCTGCCTTCAGGAAGGGATGCTTAACCCTGTCTACTGTCTCAGATGCATCCTGAAAGCAACAGGGGAGTTAAACAATCTCCCGAGTAATCATTTACCCCTCCATCAACATTATCATAGATGGATCAACAGCCCAATGTCACATTGCTGTGGTAAATTGTTCTTTTTTTTGTAATCTTGCCTGCATTGCAACAGTGGCAATTAAAGGATTGTCAGATGTAAAGAGCTTTGGAAGTTCCTGAAAGGGCTTGTAAGGTGCCATATCAATACAATTCTTTTGTACGTTCAGGTAGTTACTGACCATCTCTATAACTACTAGAGGATGTGCATTTAAGGTGAGGGGGGTAAGTTTAAAGGAGATGTGCAGGGCAAGTTTTATCTTTTTTTTACACAGAGAGTAGTGGGTGTCTGGAACAGGCTGCCAGGGGTGGTGGTGGAAGCAGATATGATAGTGGTGTTTAAGAGGCTTTTAGACAGACACATGAATATGCAGGGGATGGAGGGATATGGATCATGTGCAGGCAGAAGAGATTTAGTTTAATTTGGCACCATGTTCAGCACAGACATCGTGGGCCAAAGGGCTTGTTCCTGTGCTGTACTATGTTCTATTTTCTATGTTCTATCTCAAGTTAGTGAATATCTTCATGATGAATGTCCAAACTTCCATGAGTGACTCCTGCTACCAGTTCTCCTTATCCCTTCAAGCCTGCCTTCTCTGAGATCAGAAGGCTGACCTCATTGGCCCTGGAGGAAGGAGTGAGGGTGCGAATGGCAGCAGGACCTTGAACAACGTAACTGAGTTATGTGGGTGAGGCAGCAGGCAAGCCACCCATTCTCCTCTGGAAGCCTCTGAGCTGTCAGTGCCTTCCCCACTACTTTATCATCCATCACACCTGTTGAGGTTTCCCCAACAATTCTGAGGGTATCCGACATTTTTAGTAATCTTTACAGATTCAAAGTGAAATAAACAATAAAAAAATCCAATGCTTAAAAACTTTTAGATAAATAAATGCAGTAAACCAACCAAAAATCCCTCTACTACACAGCCCCTGAAATCCCAATTCAAATTGATGAGCTTGGCGTGTGATCCAACAACAAATTCCAGTGTGAGCGCAGGGGAATCTCACAAGCTTCGATTACACCATTGGACAATACGGAGACCGGTGGGAGAACACAATTGGGAATGGACAGTTGCACTCTGTCAATAAATTCAGGCCTTGAGTTTGCACGTCCCAACATTTGCCAGCACATCTTGTTGAGAGCTCCCATGGTTCTGTTCGAAACTGCCGACAAAAGCCAATCAAAATCTGAACCCCTGTTTTGCAAGGTTCAGAGCAGAGTCACTTCTAGATGAAGAGTAAATCCTCCACCTCATTTTTCTGATTGCCATAGATCAAATGAATGCCTTTAAGATTCCAACAGGACCATGCAACTCTCTTAAACTTGCACAACAGCAACTTTCTTATTCAGGTTAAAAAGGAAAAGCAAAATAAAACGTAATGGAAAGCAGAGGGGCTGGGGGTAGGGAAAGCCTACCTGTTGCAACAGTGAAGTATGATAGTAAAAAAGATGCATGGCATAACATGTGCCTCCATTTTGCTGCTCCACTGTGAAGTATCTTCAAGGTATGCTTATCCTGAAGAAGTTTTCCTCCTCTCTTCGAAAGGAGTTTGGTGAGGCCCTCTCTCACTGCTCCCCCTATGCGCACATCTCAGCTTGTTACTTCTCCCCCCTCCCCCACCCTCCTACCTTCCCCCCCCCCTCACCTGGATCACCTGAACTCACCTGCATGTACTCCTCCCTCCCTGACTTATTCTGGCTTCTGCCCTCTCCCTTTCCAGTCCTGATGAAGGGTCTCGATCGGAAACATCGACTCTTTATTTCCCTCCGTAGATGCTGCCTGACCTGCTGAGTTCCTCCAGCATTCTGTGTGCGTTGCTCCAGATTTCCAGCATTTGCAGAATCTCTTGTGTCTTTGTATAACATCTTTCTTTATGCCCAACATTATACTGAAATCTGAACCACAACAATGACGGTATTCCCTTCACACCAATCCAAAAATTCAACGGGACACTTACTGGTTTCAGTCATCTTGCTACCCTGCTGTAATTTCCACATTAGTGTTATACAGGGGAAGTTCTAGAGATGCCCAACATTGGACACACCAAGGCAGCATAGCAATGGGGAGGGGACTTACACCATCACATTGAACCAAATGCCCCAACACTTCCAATCTCTGGTCTATTTTGGGACCTGTGTTGCACTCCCAACCTGTCATTTGCTCTCCCAATCACCACCATCCCAGATAGGATGCCAGTGCCAACTACCTCCAACACCTCAAACCTACCACCAGGGGCCAGTCTTCCAACCCTATGCACCCCCCCACCCCCCCAAGTGCCAAATGCTGGGGTACAAGGCCCCTGCACCCAAAACACCGCACTCCAAACACCTTGAGCCTCAGGTATAACAGAAGAATTCATTAGCCACAAGGGTCATTGCAACCTTGTGGGAGTCATTCTCGTGCACCCTACTGAGGCTGCAGTTTTTCTTCTCATGATGTCGAAGAAGCACAGGCTACTTTCAGTATTTCAGTGAAAATATCAAACATAGTCCTGGCAACTTTGCAGAGCTGGTGCTGAGCTTTCTACTAAAGAGGAATCAGGCTGAACAGACAAGTTCGAAGACAAGCACAACAGGTCCATATCCATTCTTGTCCTGGACCTTGACAACAGTTCACAAAAATAGCGAATAAAAACAAAATCCAAGCCCATTCTGTGCCAGTATGTGCATTTGTACCAGTGTTAAAAGTTAAAACAGTTGCACAAGAATCAAATTCTTCTGAGATTTGCTCACATTTCAAATGATCTCATCGATTGTCTATATACGCATGTACAGGTTAATAATTAAATCCTCAGGCAACCTATCACTCTTTGCTCCAACAGACAGTAACTGGCTTTGTACAAACTCTAAGTGTATGAGTTTAGGACTGCACCAAAATCCTGGGCTACAGAACTGATAAATATCCAATTTACCTGAAATTACATGTCCATCTGCCCCGAAGTAAATGAGTTTACCATATATAACTCAACACTTCAAAGCAACATTATAGGTTTTAAAATATACAGACAGCTGGCTATGCTTCCCAGTTGCTTATTCAACATACCACATTGATCCATTCACTTAAAATCACCAAGTTTATATTTGAATCTTTACTTTCCAATATGGGGTGAGCATCTTCAATAAAATAAACTACCAATAAAATTAAATAAATTACCGAATTCCACTTTTAAAATTCGTGCTTCGAAAGAAGCTTGAAACTATATAGAAACAGAAGAAATGAAACTTAACATTTAAATTCCAGGTTTAAGGGTTCCACTTTTTCACGAATAATGATAACATTTACAAACTGAGTTTTATTTGGAGTTGAGCAGCTGTGCAGTGCTATAAACCAAAGCTACCAATTTCATTGGTTTTCTGTTCTGACCTGAGTCAATTCCAAAAGCACATAAGAAAATCGGGGAAGGAGTGGACAACTTGGGTCCTCAAGCCTGGCCTTCTGTTCACAGCTGATCTGCCCCTGGACTCACCTCCTCTTCTATGCCAATGCCCCACAGCTCTCCAGTCCCCAATCTTTCAAAATCTTTGAGGTGCTGAAGAGCTCTTGAGTTGGCACGATCCAGTTTTTACAAGAACAAATTCTCAACATCTGCTTTCAGAAGAATTTTTATTCTGTATATCTTCTTTATTTGTTTCACGTTTGTTCTACTTTATATTGTTCCTTACTTCTTTCCTTGGAACATGCACAAGGCAAACTTCCCAAATGTACAGATTGATCATTAAATCATGTGTTTGAGCCCCATGTCAGCTGCACACAAGGCAGGGAAATTTGTCAACAGCAGCAGTATGTAAGATCACCATTAAAGTATTTCATTAAGTAAAAAATATCTAATCTATAGTTCACAAATCAATTTAAAAGTCATTTGTACCCATTAGTCTGCACATTATCTTTTAACGTCAGACTTTGCATCAGTAAGCCAATGTAAACTCAAGGGTAAAATGTATTGAACATTGTTGGTGGCACTGTTGTACAGCTGGTAGAGCTGCTGCCTCACCGCTCCAGTGGCCCAGGTTTGATCCTGAAATTGGGTGCTGTCTGTGCGGTGTTCGCACGTTTTCCCCATGAACGTATGGGCTTCCTTGGGTGCTCCGGTTTCTTCCCAGATCCCAAAGACATGGGAGTCGGTAGGTTAATTGGCCGCTGTAAGTTCCGCCTGGTGTGTAGTTGAGTGGTAGTACGTAGGGGGGAGCGCATGGAAATGTGGGGAGAATAAAATGGGATCAGTGCAGCTGGTTGCTTGATGGTCGTCATGGACTCAGTGGATCAACGAGCCTGTTTCCATGCAATATGACTCTATTAAAAAGGTTCACAGAAGAACATGACTCATGACAAACAAACTGGTGGTTATTTGAAGTTGTGTCACTCACTCTCTCCTGCTCTCTACCCTATCACAGACTTCTCCTTTGGCCCACCTCGTTTGTTGTAGCTTTAAACTTCTTTCTAACTTTTCCCAGTTTTCATGAATATTCATTGACCCAACGTTAACAACGTTCATTGTTAATTCTGTGTGCGCGTCCGTCTTTCCCTGTCTCTCTCCTCTCTCACTCCAGATGCTGTTATTTCTGACATTTTCTGTTTTGGTTTCAAATTTTCAGGCATCTCCAGTTTTTTGATTTTGGTTTCAAATCCTTCATTGTGAGTACAAAAAATGACTTTCACCAGTCATTCACTCTGTTGAGATTGCTGCTCCTTAATGACATAGCCATTTATTCCAGTTATATATTTGTACCCCTATGTCTTTTGGTATATTGACTCCTAAAACTGTATGTAAATAGTCGTGGGTACAGGGGCAACTAGAGGCAGGTCATCTTAGCCAATCTGATTTGCACCAAAGGTTAAGATGGAGTGGTAAAATTTGAATTTGCAAACAGAGTTCAGGTTTAGCTTCAATAGACTGGGACGGTCACATTCTGCTTGAGCTGAAATAATTGACCAGAAGCAAGTAGACCAATCTCTATCTGCAGATGAGCATGTGACAAATACTGTGTACTGCAGCAAACTGCCTCAAAATGGTTGAGATAATGAAATTTTTGCCAGTTTGGGCTATTGCAGTCAATGGGAGAGGGGACTCTTGCAGATTGTAAAACTCTCTGCCCAACACAGCATCAATACCCTTCAATCTGTTATCGAACAAGTGAACAGTGAGCTCAATGTTCACTCTCCTTTTGGTAACCAAGTCCTTTCCTGCTCCAGTCCGGGTCATAGAATCATATAGCACAGACTCTTTGACTCACTTAGTCCATGCCAACCTTAGAACACCCATTCACACATATCCTATTCTTTTTATTTACCTCCATGTTCCCATTAACTCCACCTCCCCTAGATTTTACCACTCACCTACACACAAGGAGCAATTCACAGTTGCCAATTAACCAACCAACCCACGCGTCTTTTGGACGTGGGAGGAAACTGGAACACCCAGAGGAAACCCATGCAATCACAGGGAGAAAGTGCAAACTCCACACAAGCAGTGCCGGAGGTTGGGTTTGAACTGGGTCGCTGGTGCTGAGAGGCAGCAGTTCTACTAACTGCACCGGTGTCAATCAAAATCCACCTCTGCCTATGACGCCCAGGTGAAGATTGGTTTTCAGTGACCATGCAGGCATTTTAACTCAAGGAATGATTTGTAATGGGGAGGTTGGGGGGGAGGGGAACGCGGCAGTTGTAGTCAATGATGATAGCTTTCCACTCAGGCAAAATCTTGACTCTGTTACTGACAGGTTATCACGCAACTTGCCCAGATGTGTGTGGATCAGAATAAGTTCCTCCCTCTGCTGTGATTTAGCTCTGGCTGGCAATTGGCACGACTTGGGGGAAATCTCCAACAGTGGCCTCCTACTTAGCGATTTTAACAGTTGGAACTATCCCAAGGCATTGAGAAGGATTGAATACATTGCGACTCTTTTCTGTTGGAAGGATAAGATTGACAGGTGACCTGATAGAGGTCTCCAATATTATGAAGGGGTTTGATAAAGTCATTGACAATACGGTTACAATTTTAGAAAGAACACAACTGACATCATGAATACAAGATAGGTAGTAAGATTGGAATGCAGGAGAAATCTCTGTGTTCAGAAACTGATGGGAATTAGAAACAAAAGACTTTCATTAACATAATGCCCTACACACCCATTTCAGAAAAGTCCAAAGCCTTATAATCGCCAGTCAAGCACTTTGTCACTGCTGAAATGTGGCCACAAACAGCTGAGATAATTATCAGATGGTCCCTTTCAGTAACGTTGATTGAAGGATAAATATTGGCCAAGTCACAAGAGACAGGTCCATTGCTCTTCCGCAAAGTAGTGACATGGAAGCTTTCACATCCATCTGAGGGCAGACCTTGGCTTAATGTTTTCTCTGGAAGATGGCACCTCGAGTTTGAAACAGTGCAGGCATACCGCAATGGTGTGCCAGCTGAGATTTTTCCACTCAGGTTTCTGGGATGGACCTCAAACCTAAAACCCTCAGTGCTTCAAGTGAGCCCCAGATGACAACAAATGCAAAATTCATTACCATGCAGCAGGTGAGATAATAGTAGAGAATCTTATTTTCTTAGAACATAGGAGGCCATTTGGCCTATCAAATCTATGCTAGCTCTCCCCTCTAGCCTATTCTCTCTCACCTGCCCTTTTACACCCTCCAAATCCTTCCAGTAGTCACCCACACTGGAGGCAATTTACAGTGGCCAATTTACCTAATAGCCCACACATCTTTGGGACCAGGGAGAAAACCGGAGTGAAGAGGCAAACACTTTGGGTCACAGGGAGAATGTGCAAAGTCTCCACCGACAGCACCAGAGGTCAGGATTGAACCGGTGTCACAAGAGCTGTGAGGCAGCAGCTCTACTTGCTGTGCCGTATGATCATGGAGAAACAAGGTATGAACGTAAGGGAGAAAGGATAATGTTGATGGAATAAGACGCAGCAAATAGAATGGGTAGAGGTCCACTACCAACATGAAGACAACCCTGGTGGCATAGTTGTAGTGCTGCTGCCTCACAGCACCAGTGACCCTGGTCCTGTCCTCTGGATCCACCAGTGTGGAGTTTGAATGCTCTGAAAATAGGTTTGCCCCAGGTGCTCCCAAACATCTGCTGATTGGTAGGTTAATTGTAAACTGCCCCTAGCGGAGACTCATGGAGAACTTAATGAGCACGTGAGAGAGAATAAGTCACAGGAAAAGCAAGTGGGGAATGTGATTGTTCTGACAGCTGGCATAGACCTGATGGGCCAGATGGCCTCCTATGTTGTAAGGAAACTTGAACCGATTTAGCCAAATGGCGTTCTTGTGTACTAAACATACAAAAGCAACTATTCCTGGTTAGGAAGTTCACAAGTGGCAGTTTTACAGGCCCCAGCAGTTAAAACCTGCCAAGCTTCCCTACAACTCATTTTGCCACATCCCTGCTGGATCAGAGAAATGGAGAAATCGAGCCATTCTGATCAGCAATGATGAGAACATCTCAAACTCCTCGACCACCCGTACTAAAACTTTCATGGGGACGTGAGAATTGTATAAACTTTTCTTTTGGTTAAAATTGAATCTGTCAGCAAGTCCCTCATCTTTAATAGTTTCCAAGCACCACCTGTACTTGCGAAAAAAAAGTACTAACAGTTCAAACACATTTCTCATGAATCATGTAGACACCCCCTAGTGCTATTTTCAGTGCTTCCACTCCTTCCTCAGTATTAATATTCCAGCATTGCTAGATATTAAATCCTGTTTAAGTAATACATGAAGACACAGTAAAAAAAAAGCTGCTTTCTACTGCAAGTTGAACCAGGGTTTCTCATTTGTTCTTAATACAGTTTCTTCACTTCTTCTACCAGCACTCTATAGCTCCCAAACTCAACACAATAAAATTATTAGAAACATAAATATGATGGGCTCACACAACCACAACTTTAAAGATTTCTTCTTATTGTAATTATATTGGATTTCACTAGCAAGTGACATGGTTCATATGAAAACAAAGTGAAATGCTGCCTCAACAATTATAAACCAGTTTAACTGGACCATAGCAAAACATTTCCACTACTATTTTTGAATTTCCTACGTTGCAATTGTATGTATTAGTTCTACACTTGCACATCATGGCAAACAAATCAAAATAGTATGCTTAGACTTGTCAATCTTCTCTACTTTAAACACAAATAACAATTCTTTTAAAAATAGTTCTTACCAGTGTGAGTTCTCAGGTGTGCTTTTAAGTGTGAACTTTTGGTGTACACTTTAGAGCAACCTTAAAACAAAACAGAGTCAGATGGTTAAATGCATGTTTGATCTAAAAACAGGATAGCACATTTTAAAATGCTAGTGGATCATAATTTTATAAACAACATGTCATCTTTTAACATGTAGTATTAAGTGTTCATCAACAGTGTTACACAAACACCTTAATTCAATACAGTTTAAATACCTGCACAGATTCAGGTGTTGCACTTTATTCTTTAACAGGCTAAATATCACACCAGGGCCAGCTACAGAGTAAGACATTGCAGAGTATTATGACAAACTCTAACACATAACCAAGTGGGAGAGGAAGAAGTTACTTATGCATTTATTTTCCAAGGCAGAGTGCAAAGGACAAAAGAACCGACTTTCTTTTAAATAGAAATCCAAAAAGAACAGCAGATCTGGTTTTGACAAAAGGTCTCTGATCTGAAACCTTCACTCCGATTTTTCTTTCCACAGATAGTGCCTGACCCATTTCCAGCATTTTCTTTATTTAATTCTGCACTTAAATAGCCCATTCTAGACTTCCAGTACTGATTACAGTGGGGAAATCCAGCCCCCATTTATATAGGAAATCCCAAAGCTCTTTAGAGCTAGTAAAAATACGTTTCAAGTGTAGTCACTCTCATCAGGTACAATGTCCCTAACACCACTGGAATAATGGTCATATGACCTAGATTAACCGCATTGGTTGAGGGATACATGTTGATATCCTATGTTCTTCTTCATAGATTTCCATTGGGCAGTTGGCTCTGAGGGGGTAGTTTTGGGGTGTTGTCCACCATTTAATGAGAACTGAAAGATGCCAGCTCCACCAGTGTGGTCCCCTTTCAGTACGATAATTACATTCACAACCCTCATTATCAGGAGGCAAGTATGTGACCACTGAGCTGACAGCTAAAACCATGGGTAGGCTAAATTAAATTTTGTTTCTCCAGGTGAACTGTAGGCTAAGAAGTGCTTCAATGAGACCCAAGGACCTGCAGACGTAACATACCATTGTGCATGAGGTTGAGTGCCATAGAGCAGGATTGATGCATAAAACTGCAAACAGAGGCCTTTACTCAGCAATGAAGAGCAAGCAGAGGAAAAGAGAAAGTACAGGTGCGCAGTGGAAAGCCTGGAAAGTGTGGGGAAGAGGGAAGGTCATGGGGCTGAGCTACGGGCAGTACGGAAGGAAGCAAGGCAGCAGAAAGTTGGGTGCTAACAAGAAGCAAAATCCTTAGAGGAGCTTTCAGCAAGAAAGTTGATGCCTCAAACTCCCAGTCACAAACCAGGCTCAATCTGGTCCCCATTAACTCACGGTAAAGCTGGCCTCAACTCTGGTTTTGCCGTGCTTTGGTGCAATTCATCCATGCATCCACTCATCTTGATGAACAAGTGAACTTTGCGTGACTCATGTCAGAACAGGACTCACAGTGGTTGATATCAGGAGCCTCATTTGCTAGGTCTCTCACACACACACACACACACACACACACACACACACACACACACACACACACACACACAATTGTGCAACACCTCCCATAGCATTTTGTATCAAGTTCCTTCAGGTAGTGCATAAAATTGCTGCACTGCACAACGTGATGCCTTGCCCACAACCTGCAAAGGTTTTCAATCCAGAAAAGGTTTCCATTCCACATAAGTTAAAAAATATGGTATTCAAATATTTTCAAATATGGTAATTTTGACACAAATAGCTTTGGTTAATAGTTATGAGGAAATTCATTTATAATCAACATAGGTAGGTCCACTTTTGATTATTATAACTGAACAGTAATTTTACTCAAGATGCAAACAGACTACCTTAGATTTCACTAACAAGCCTTTCAATAATGACATCCATCTTGCTGGTGGTATCCAATATTTGTACCTAATTTTGTTTTACCTGCTTCAACTGCAGACAAATGGGGAACAGGATAAGAATTACTGAAAGTGGATCTTAGAGCTCTTACTGCATTTGGTTCAGGGGGTTTTAGGTCTGATAAAGAAGCAATTCTGAACTTCAATCCAACAATACTCATCCTCAATTTGTAAACTCAACATTCAAAATGACGTTGGTGGGCTTGTGCCACAAATTGAACACCAACACTGCATCTCAGATTATAACCTACCAGTGAGGGAACAAATTTCCTGGTTAAAAGAACCAGATTGCTATATTGCTAAGTATAACTAAACTGATTATAATGAAACATTCACAAAAATACGTGCAAGTTACTAGTAATCCAGAGACCTGGACCAGCAATGCAGAGATCAGAGATCAAATTCCACTATGACTGCTGTGGAATTTAAACTTAATGATCTGGAATTTTAAAAAAATAGTTGTTGATGATACAAAACTATGGGACTGTCAGAACAAGCTATCTGGTTCACTAATCTCCTTCAGAGATCCATTCTAAACCCACCAATAAAAATCTTTGTGCCCTCTGAAATGGTCAAGCAAACCATAATTAAATGCTGGCCTTGTCAGCAGATCATGAAAAATGAATACGTAAATGTAAAGTGGTGCATGTAGTTGGAATCCAGTGACTAAAAGTAAGTTGTCATTTCACTGCAGTACTGCGGGAAGGCAACACTTGTTGAAGGTGCATCTTTCAGATGAGATACTTTCCCAGGGTTTAGCTTTTGCAATATATCTTATCGCACTATCTCAAAACAGAACAGTAAACTTATTCCAATACTCATCTTTCAATCAACATGACCAAAACTGATCATCTGATGATAAGAACTGTTATATGCAAGCTCCCACAATTTCTACATCGCAACAGTAATTATACTTCACTACCTTGGGATGGTCTGAATCATACATTCTTTAAATAATCACCAAAATTGATGTCCTTAAACTGGTATTTATGGGTCTGCTTGTTTGGACGAGTAAGGAAAATGGGCCAAAGCCATTATTTTCTTCAAGCTGCCAGAGAATTAATAGAGTCGATTGCTGCAGGTGGAAATTTCATTACGTAAATTGGCTGCAGTTTCAAAAACTGGTGAAGTTAAACATGATTTATTGTAATCATGATAATTGCTTGACATGTGCATTGTGATAAGATTCAACATCGAACGGTACAGTACAGGCCCTTCGGCCTGCAATGTTGTGCCGATCTATAAAAACACCTACTCCTTGATCAATCTAACCCCTCCCTCCTACACAGCCCACAACCCTCCATTTTTCTTATATCCATGTGCCTATCTAAGAGTCTTTTAAATGTACCTGCTGTATCAGCCTCCAGCACCACCCCCGGCAGTGCGTTCCAGGCATCCACCACTCTGTGTGTAAAAAAGCCTACCTCTTACATCTCCCCTAAACTTTCCTCCTCTGACCTTAAACAGATATCCTCCGGTATTGGCCATTGCCGCCCTGGGAAAAAGGTGCTGGCTGTCCACTCTTTCTCTGCCCCTCATAATCTTACACACCTCTACCAAGTCGCCTCTCATCCTGTGTCACTCCAAAGAGAAAAGCCCTAGCTCGCTCAACCTTTCCTCGTAAGAAAAAACTTCAACATTCTTCTAACCATCCTGACTTGGAACTGCATTACTGTTCTTTATTTTTATGTCTATGTCTTGCATTATACTGCTGCTAAAAATTTCATGATATGTCAGTGATAATAAACCTGATGCTGATTCTTAAATATAGTCAGTCAGTGTGCAAAACAACATAAGTGTACATCAGAAGGGGTGCAGTGGCTCAATAGGTGTAAAGCACAACACCAGTTTCAGTCTTGTATTGAGCTGCTGATTGCAGACAGGGAGACAATGAGTACCTATCTATCCTCAGCACTGCTAGGTTAACGGGAGAAAAGGAGATCATAATATTAGCTGCATGAAGCTTTTAAAACTGCCATAAAGACTCGCCCATGTTCTTCAGATTTATTTGATCTGTGATCTTGATCATCTCTCACGTCAAATATTAAATAAAAACCATTTGCCTGAAGAATCAGATTTCGATCTCAAGTGGCAGCAATCTGCTGAAACTTACCACAATGCATGGTCAAGTCATTGTTTGGATTACAATCAAATCACTAAATTAACTCGTTTTTGAAGCTACAATCAAATGTAATAAAACCTCCACCTGAAGGAATCAAGTGGTGTGGCTATTGGAGCTGATTGCTCACAGCTCCGGAGACCCAGGTTTAAGGTTGATTTCTGCTGCTGCTGAGTTGGTAGATTCTCCCCCCCTTGGTTTCCTTTGTGTGCTCACTATTTCCTCCCACATCCCGACCACCTGCATGATGGTACGTTAATTGGCTGCTGTAAATCGCCTCCAGTATGTAACTGAGTGGTAGAATCTGGAGGGATTTGATGGGAATGTGGGGAGAATGAAACGGGATTAGTGTAAATGGGTGCTTGATAGTCAGTGAAGAGGGCGAAAAGGCCTGTTCCTGTGCTGTATGACTTTGACTGCAAAGGTTCTACTACACCGAGCTTGAGAGGAAAATAGATTTAGTCTGCTTTACTTGAATAGCCAGACAAGCCAGCCACACAAGTGAAATAAACTATAACGGACTGTAATCCTGAGGGGACTTATTATTACAAAATAATCAGGCTAAGTACCATCTACGGAGGTTCGCTACTAGTTCCTATATTAATGAAGAGGACATTGTCCCTTGCCACCATCCCTCTTCTGTGAAGAACCACCAAAACTAACTTGAGGCTTTGCCATCTAAAATGAAGTCCAAGCTACTTATATCCAGTTTTCCACAACAACTCTCTCACATTCATCACCAAGGACCTTCCACTTACTTTCTAAGTGATGCCTCAACAACTCTCAAGAAGCTGATGATTGGCACACCATCACTCTAAATGTTCATTCGCTCCACAGCAGGTGCTAAGTGGATGCAGTGTCTACCACCTTCAAAAATGCACCCAGGTGCTCATCTGGACTACTCCAACAGCACCTACCAAAACTTCTACCACCAAGATGGGCAAGGGGTAGCAGGCACTCAGGAACACCACCTGCTGGCTTCCCTCCAAGTCACATAGCATCCTGACTTGGAAATGCAAACTGTTCTGAAATGCTGGAACTCTTTACGCAACAACACTGTGGGAGAACCTTCACAACAAGGAAGGTAGGGCTTCAAGGTGGTGACTATCTATAATTTTAAGGGTAATTATTGATGAGCAATACATGCTGGCCTTGACAGCCAAGTTAATATCCTGCAAAAACATATGAAGGTAAAAAAATTCCTGAATATTTCAATCGATTTAAATCAGATAAATTCTGGAGGAATCTTACCAAAGGAAGTGTTTGCTTTAAGACAGAGAGGTGACCCAATAGGAGTCTTCATCAATGAGTCCGAGACAGAGTGGATGACTCCGCTGGGATGGTGGGTGAAGGAATCAGAAGGTTGTAAATATAATCATGCTGGGGTTTCCAGGAGAGGGCAGATCCTTCACCCCAACAGTAATAGGAATTAAAGTACAGGCACTGTTCAAGGCAGAGACAAACACAAATTGATGTCTTGCTTCTTCCTTCATCCTCTCTGGATAGAAATCTTGAAAGATTCCAAGAGGAAAACCGGCTTTAACAACTCTGGGCTGTTTGTCTCTGCCTTCTTAGCTTACCTGACAGCAGAACATTTACTCATTCACTTTCTATCTCCTGCCACCAAGGTGACACCTCCAAGCACTAAGAAAATCAAATATCTCTTTACCAGATATTTATTTATTTATTAGTCACATATACATCGAAACACAGAGTGAAATGCATCTTTTTGCGTTACTGAGAATGTGCAGGGGGCAGCCCGTAAGTGTCACCACTCTTCCGCACCAACATAGTGTGCCCACAGCTCCTAACCCGTAAGTCTTTTGGAATGTGGGAGGAAACCAGAGCACCCGGAGGAAATCCACACAGACACGGGGAGAACGTACAAACTCCTTACAGACAGCGGGGGGAATTGAACCCGGGTCGCTGGCACTGTAAAGCGTTACACTAACCACTACACTACCTACCAGAAACACATCATCAAAACATTTGTGACAACATTGCCAATTGGAAAAAGTAATGCAGGCTGTACCAACAACCACAGCAAATTCCATCAAATCCCACCCAATGTAGAGTCAAAGACATAGAGCCACCAAGTTCACACGGACCTTAAACATCCCGTCACACTACAGGCAGTTCCCAGGGAACAACAGGGTTCTGTTCCTGAGAATGGTTCAGAACCTGAACTGTTTGTAAGTCGGAAATGAACAGAAACAGTGTGTGGGAGAGGGTCACAGAACCATGACGGGAGAGTGAGCAGGCACGGGAACAGCGGCCGCCAGCCGGCCTCACTGACTCGGTGAGTGAGTCTGCTTGGTGCTCCCGGCTCTGCTCAGCTCGACTCAGCCCCCAGTTGTTGCACCTTGGGATGGGGAGAGAAGGCACGTGGAACTGCCCTGTTCCGTTCCCACACGGCAGAAGATGTCTGCAGCCCCATAGTTGCCAGCAAATCTGTCCTGCCAGTCTCCCAAACGCACTTTCATATACACGGGGTGTCCGTAAATGCTGCGCTGGTAACCTGGGGAGGACCTGTAATCCTACATTAATCCTGTTTTGTTCTTTCCCACCCAACCCTCCCAGTTCCCATCAACTTCCCCCGGATTCCACCACTCAGCTCCACAGCAGGGTCAATCTAGAGTGGCTAAATAGAACATATAACAGTACAGCGCAGAACAGGCCCTTCGGCCCACAATGAAGTGCTGACATAGCTAATCCCTCCTCCCTACAGGATGCCCATACTCCTCTCATTCATGTGCTTATCCAAGCCCCTCTTAAATGCCCCCAATGAATATGCCTCCACCACCTTATCAGGCAATGCACTCCAGGCATCCACCACTCTCTCAGTAAAAAACGTACCCCTCACGTCTGTTCTGAACCTACCCCCTCTCACCTTAAATGCATGCCCTCTGGTATTGGATCGCTCAATAATGGGAAAAAGATAACCTACCAACCTGCATGGCTTCGGGACTGGGAGGAATACAGAGCAGCCAGAGGAAACCCAAGTGATCTCAGGAAGAATGGGTAAACTATACACAGGAGGGCCAGATTGAACCTGGGATGCTCGTACAGTGAGGCAGCATCTCTACAAGCTACACTACTGTGCTGTCCCTAAAGTCAGAAACTGGGAAGATAGATAAGCAATTAAAAATCGTGAGGACTGGGTAATGCCCTCATTTACGTATCAGCATGAATTGTACAGCGTGCAAAGTACCTAACTTTGGAAATAAGCTGGGCTGGTGCATGGACTGCTGTTTGAAGTTTCTAAATAGCACCATTTTCATCAGTAATGTAGACCCAAGGGACTCTTCAGTATGATAAAATGGCTGCATTTTTTTTTAACAAGGCCAGTCCCAGGAAGTTTTGAAACCAGGCAACTGAAGGACACACAGACCAGGCTTGAAGAGAAAGATTTTCTCAATGGTAGTGAAAGACGTCGAGTTTAAATAGTTTTTGAAGGAAATGAAGAGACTAATGCATTATGGCTGGAAAAAAGCAAATCAGTGTCTGATGTTAGGTTGGTATACTGCTAAGCTGCTGTATTGAGTTTATTAATGCAAATTCATGCAAACTGCAGTTAAGTCAATACGTACATATACTGTACATCTCACCAACGTGCAACACATAAACTGTTTAGAAAAGGATTCTAATGTTCTGACACCATCCTAGATCCCAAGGGTTCCAATTCACTCATATTACCCTTACTTTCAAATTATTTTAATGACCAAGTAGACCTTTGAGGAAAATTCATTAGTCCGACTTATTAAAATACTGCTTTTTTAGAAGCTGATATTATTTAGTAAAGCATCAAACAGATTGCAATAATTTCTTCTGTTCTGGTTATTAAATTTTAACTTAAAATTACTTTCGTAAATAAAAGGCCAATATTATTGGCCAGGTTCCCAGAGAAGCAGGTACATAGAACGGAGCAGAATTATGGATTAATTAAGATTGTCAATAACAAATCCAAAAGGGAATTCAGAAGAAGCTTCTTCACAAAGAGAGTAAATAGAATTTGGCTCTTGGCACCATAAGGAATAGAGTCATAGAGTAATACGGCATGGAAACAGGCCCTTCGGCCCAAATCGTCCATATTGACCATGGTGCCCACCAAGCTGGTCCCATTTGCCCGTGTTTGGCCCATATTCTTCTAAACCCCTCCTATCCATGTACCTGTCCAAATGTCTTTTAAGTGTTGTTATTGTACCTGCCTCAACCACTTTCTCTGGCAGCTCATTACATATACGCACTATCCTCTGCATGAAGAAGTTGCCCCTTAGGTTCCTCTCACCTTAAAACTATGCCCTCTAGTTCTCCTTCCCTGGAAAAAGACTAGTTGAAATTAATAGTACATTTTTGTTTAATAATAACTTACTCGTTCTCAGGATGTAGACACAGTTAGAAAGGGTTGTTGTAGGTTCCTATTTGCCCACCAAACTGTGCTTTGTTCAATCATTTCAGAAGATGGTTGGGGGTCAACCACAGTGCTAGATCAGGAGTCACAAAGAGGCTAAAGTGACTCAGGTGGCAGATTTTCTCTCCCACAGGATATCCGTGAATGGGGTGGGTTTTTAAATGACAAACCAACAGTTTCATGGTTACCACAACTAGCTTTTTAATCCAGATTTATTTAATAACACAAATTGAAACACCTCACAGTGGTGAGACTCAAAGGAAATATACATTTGAGGCAAATTCAGACAAATAAAGGAGGGGGTAGAACTGGCATGCCGATAGAGTGCAATGAAGTTGAATAGAAGGAAATAAAGACAGAAAAATGTAATTCTCATAATTATGTCTCACAAGTCATCCGTTTTTGACACAGTGAACATACCTGGAAAGTCACAGTGATGAATCCTTCTCTTCTCGAGCTCCGGATTATTTCTCCGGTTGAATTTAACTGGCGAGACGTTCTGTTGCGTGACTTGCAAGTTGGCTGGGAGGCCGTGGGTTGGAGTGGATGACCCCAACTTGCAGGCAATGGAAGCGGCGTACGACGGAGGTGGCGTCATGGTTTGCAACAGTTCTGGTTGCCTGTCGGGGCTCCCGGGCTCGGAATTTGGAGGTGATGGGGGCAGGTACGTGGGCTGCTGTTGGAAGAACTGAGTTGCCATGGCAAAGCTACCGGCCGAGATAGAATGGAAGTGTTTCACTACCGTCTGAGGATGCCCAGTGGCAAGGGTGTTCATGCCAGTCATGCCGGATGCTACTGAAGCATTGGTAAGGTTGCCCATACATGGTGCGTTACTTTGTGTATGAGGAGCATTGCCTGGGATGCTCACCAAGTCTGGGGAACTCAGTAGCTGATACAGCTGACCTTGTTGAGGGGACGCAGGCAACTGCATTTCAGGAGTGGGCAGTTCCTGCTTAATGAACGCAGCGTTGACATCTGTAGGCTGTGTGGTGTTAAACACGCTGGTGAACTCGGGCAGGGACTGGGTCGTAAGTGTCCTGCCTGCTTGGGTAAAAGCATTAACATCTTCCGAATGGGACTGTGCCATGGATGGCCTTTGTGGTTTATAAAGACCAGTGCGCAGGTAAGTGACGTCGGGCAGGATCACGTTGATATTGACACTGTACGGCGACGGCTTTTCGTCCTGGAAGAACTCATCCACCACTGAGGCACTGTCCCGTCTGTACTTCTTCAACTCGGGCACAGGCAGCGGCTGGGGTGACAGATACTTCTCCATCTCACACCGTGTCTGTACGAAAAAGTAAACGGCACGAATTAATACATGGAAAAAGTAGAAGAGAGGAGATAAAAAAAAACATTTACAAGAACGACATGGCCTTACTGAAGAATTGTCAATGTCACTTCCTGTCAGCCATGGCATGGGCAGGCCAACACTTGATGGTTCTTTCTAAAAAGGTCAAAATAGTGGTGTTTGAACTGTTGCAATCTTGATGAAGATACTCCAACAATGCCGCTACATAGGACAACTGATAATGAAGGAACGGCAATATATTTCCCCAATCAGGATGCCATGAGAATTGAGAAAAAGTCTGCTGCCCTTAACCTTCTGGGTTAGCTGCTGCTGGAGTGTGATGTGCATTTATAATGGATGATTTTGGATCTGGAAACACCCATCAATGAAATAACCCGTGATATTCCCAAATGCAAATCCCTTCAAACTAAAAGGAAACAATTCCTGCAAAGCAGGTGTAGTTTGATATAATCAAATGTGCTCTGTATATGTTGACAGGATGCGTCCCTTAAACTTCAACTCCCATCAACATTTCAACCCATTAAGACCTCAAGTGAATGACTTCAAGTACGTTTGATCCTGTTTGCAAAATAAAAGCAGACTTTAAGGAAAACACCCTACCCTATACAAACACTATTTTCAATAACAAGTAACAAAATTTTGTACGTTAGGATCTGAAGAATGACAATTGATGCTTTAATATTGATTCTTAAATGTGGAATTGGTGAAAATGATATTATTCTCCAAAAACAAGGCACAATGCAAATTTACAAAGGCATCACGTCACCATTTACAAATAACATTTGTTTGAAATTGCAGCATCATTAGAAATCTGAAGGCTGCACTGTAGATCTCTGATACACCTGAACGTGAATACACCTGAATTTTCAAAACAGTTCTTGGAATTTCTTGGTGAAACTTAAAAATAGCTTTTATATGATAAGGACTTACTGAGACACAATGGGAGAGGAATTATTCTTTGGTCGTTCAAGCTGAATTACCATCGCTATTCTATTGGAGAAGTGGTTACAACCTGTGGCCAACACTCTAGTGCACATTTAGCATTAATAACCCCAGATAATTTCCTCTCCTGATCAATTTATGAAATACATAGTTCACCTTTTTTCAACTATGTTGAAATGTTATATAAAAAGTAACAGGAAATTCTGTGTGGAAAAAGTTTAAACTTGATCTATCTGTTCATCTTAATTTACACATACAATTTCTCAAAGACTAATTAACAGAAAAGAAAATTTAAAAACATAGTGTGTTTAGATTACTCACCTCCCTAACCTTTTCCTGTAAAGTACAGCTGAGATAAAGTGGGTCTAATGTCAACTTCAGCAAACAATTCTGATTGGAGAATAAAGTTTATCTCTCCAGGTGCAGATATTTAAGTATGCAATGAACTGAATTTTAAATGTTACTGCATATAAAAGTTAATATTTAATGAAGCTGATACAGTTGCAGGAACAAAAACAATGAAAGAATAACTTAAAAAGATGAATGTGCTAATGGTTTGGAAACCTATGGGTCACAAGGGAACATTTGGCTGAACTTCACGACAAGCTTCAGAAGTATATTTTAGATCTTAGAATCAGAGTCACTTGCACTCTTATTGTCCATGCTTCTTTCTTCTTATTGTTTAAATAACTGAAAATTTGAACAAAATTATGGCTTCCTCGATGTTTGCTCTCTTGTTTTAAAAACCTATAATGTCTGGAATGAGACCAAGAGAGCAAAGTTAAAAATGTCAGAGAGAATGTGTATAAAGTGAGTTTGACAAAGGAAGATACAGACATATACATTTTGAATTTAGTCAAAATTGAAGAAATTGGTTTAATTTTAAAAATTAAACCAATTTCTCCAATTTTGACAAAATTCAAAATCAAATAGTGCAGACAAAGGAAATCGGAAATAAAAGTACAAAATTCTAGAAATACTCAACAGGTCAGGCAGCATCTGAGTAGAGAGAAACAAAGTTAATGTTTCAGGTCAATGACCCTTCATCGGAACTTGACTAAATTCAAAATTGTTAAATTATCTTACAGATGATATTAGGAAATCAAAACCACAATTATGCCATGTTTAAATTAAATCATCAACCACTCCTACACTCACAAGATTTTCTGCAGGCTTTGTTACTGTCCTTTTGCAAGATTAATGGACAACTTATTAGATTGCAAGGTAAGCAAATGTACGATAGCATGATCATTTTTCTTAACTCAATACACTAAAAAAAATTGAAAACAGTTTGTAACTTCAGGGTTTCATTATGTTCAGCAACTACAGAGAGTTCAGGTTTACCCACATCTTTCATCCAAGAATAACTAGCACAAAAAAACATAAAATGCATGCATAACAGCAGGAGAATCTAATATTTAGACTATGGTTAACCTCATACAGAACTTTATTATGCAAATCACATAGGTTTAACTACAGAGGTTTTAGTAATGCAGAATTCTGTGTCATATGCTGGAAAAATTTCTCATTAATGCAAACAAAAATTGCTGCAGTGTATTTGTGAAACACTGTCTGTAAAAGGCAAGGCAAGTCAAGCTGTTCATGAGGCATCAGCTCATTGCACACCAGGGAGTGGGGCTAATTGAAAGTTGGGTAGCAGATCTCTGGCCCTGGAAATGAGGCTAATAGCTTAAAGAACCACATTATAATCATTTGGATAAACTCATATCCATTTTAATCTGCTATAATGTCACAATCATTAATCATCTGTAATATTACCAGTTCAGTATTATGCAGATATTTCATTGCAAATTGAGATTTCTAGACAATTTGGTTTTTAAATTAGTTCTGTGTGGATGTGTTAACTTGTGGGACAACCCCTATTCACTGTTTAATTATTAATAGCACATATGTAACAGGTGTGATCAACATACTGATGCAACTGGAGCTCCTGCATAACACTGCATGCACACCGTTAATTACTAACACTGCATAAACACAAGTTGTGTACTTAACAGGCACATTTTCCCTAATGAACGTTTCTCCCATTCAACAACTGTTGCATTTGTGAAAAAGAATGAGATGTAATGGTGAAAATCATTCAGTGTATGCTCATCCTCAGAAAATATCTGAGGATCAGTAAACTTGCTTGTTTAAGCTTGAATGGAGTGCAACACTAGTCAGAGAAGGCAGCTAGAAGAGCAAAGTGGGCAAACAGACGGGTGCCATTTATAAACCCATTGCTTCAGTACACTCCATTATCACTGAGCCACTCTGATTAGTTTCTCCCCTTTGCCTTTGCTAAGTCATTGGCCAATCATTTTTTCACGCAATTGTGTGAACGACCTTTAACAAAACCTGTTAGTCACAGAAGAATCAATCAGCAGCAGTGTTTATTCCTGACATATCGCATATGGAATTCCAACAGTAATTGAGGCAGGTGAAAGATATTCCACTTAATTCACAGCAAACAAAATTAATTTTATCCCTGATAATCTATTTTGGGGCATAGTGACATCATGATGTACAAAGTCTAACCAACAGCCATCATCTCAGTGTTTCATTGGTCAACAGTCTTAATCACTCATTCCATCTCTCATCTCAACTGAAATCTCACATCTATTATGGTTAAACTTCAGTTTCATTCTTCCCCTCAGCTTGTATCACTTTCCTACAAGGATGTTCTTAAATGCCAAACAGGCTCGAGGATCTGAGCAGTCTGGTCCTCATCCTAATCCCTATGTGTGCATCTTTATTCAGATTCAAAAGCCAGCTGCTGGCGTTTATAAATCAGTTCTCCACCATGCAGTGAGACATACACTTTAACTGGGTCTCCGAGTCTGCTGTTAAACCAGTTTGACCCATCAATGCCAGAAATTAGGTCCCAGAAGCAGATTTAAGTCAATAGCATAAAAGTAGCTCAAGACTTTGAAAACGTTGTTGTCTGGAAATGCTCTTACGCACTCCTGCATAAGAAAAGGTTAATTTCTTGATGGCAATCCTGTCACACCAAGCCTCTAATTCGCTTCTTGATCATAATCTTTCTTGACTACCATCATTTGTCAAACCTGCTGGAACCAGCTCTCATACTGTGGTTCATTCTTCCTGTTCTCTTCATCTTAGGCTATAGAGATTATGACTCAATAAACAGCCTCTTCAACTAATCATTCTAGGAAACTCAAAACCTGAGTTTACCTGCCCTAATCCTTCCTCCCACACAGTTTTAAAGCATTGGTATATAATCTATACTTTGTTTTTTTCATATTTCTTGTTCCAAAGACAAACCAATTGCTGAAACTTAGACTTCCATCCGATCATTTACTTGGCCAGCATTTGTTTATGTCGACAGAGCTTCAAGTTGGATCCAAGGCTTGGTCCCAGGAACCATGGTATTGTTGAGAGTAGTAATGAGTTAGTGGCATGAGAATTTAAAACATGCTTCAATCACTCAAATCCTTCCATTGTCCACCTCTTCCAACCTTATGGACTTCCAAAATCTCTAAGTATAGCCTCTTGCACATTATTGTTAGCGCTAAGTTCTAGCACTGCTCCTGACCCTCTGCTTCACCATTTGGATCCTCTGAAAGGTACCAACCAAGCTTTTGGATCCCTGTCCTACTGATACGTGTGGATTGCGGGCAAATTTTATTTGTTTAAGCTGCTGTGAAGTGCTTGAGAAACTGTAGAGGTGCCATAAAAATTCAATTCCGGATTTTTTTCTCCAAATTCCTTGATTTTTTTTTCCCAGGATGCACTTAAATATTCTTAGAAAAGCTGGAAGTGAAAGTGCCAGTGCAGGTTATGCACAAAGAACACAAGATAAATTGAGAGTATTCTGGCCTGTTAATTAACTTTGTAATGTTCCCTTCGGGGACCGTGGAATGAGGACATATGAATGCCAAGACTGGCTGGTTTCCCTCTGCAATTACATGTAAGATATCAAATGTTAGGAAAACCTTTAAATGTATTGCGCTTTTAAACTCCTTTCCTCTTCTTTCCTAACACATCTCTGTCCCAAACACACACACACACACACACACACACACACATCACACCACACACACATGCACATGTGCACGCACGCGCGCGCACACACACACACACACACACACACACACACTTCCACTATCATAGGTCATTCCAATTCACAATCTGAGCATTTATGACCCTTTCACTACCGATTTTTCAATTTTTCATTCCAGAGTTTGAGGAACTGACAAAAATTATGTAAACTGGAAGAACTGCTGCACAAGTTTGTAATGGAGAACTGATGCCTATTCCGTAACTCTGCCTCTTTTCAGGCATTATGCATTTGAAAGTTGCTTTTCCTGGAATACAGTGCAATTGCAAGATTATCTAGGTCAAACCACACCACAGATTTAATGCTCAATGCGGGGCCTGATACTGGGGAAAGTGAAAACTAAGATAGAGCAATAATTCCTTGGCATTAACATATCAGATGACCTGTCCTGGGCCCTACACATAGATGCAATCACAAGGAAGGCACGCCAGCATCTTTACTTTCCTAGGAGGTCAAGGAAGTTCGGCTAGTCACCGAACACTCTAACGAAGTTCCAGAGATGTACTGTTGAAAGTATCCTGACTGGTTGCACCATGGTCTGGGACGGCAATTTGAATGTGCAGGAACGTAAGAAGCCGCAGAGGGTCGTGGACTCTGCCCAATACACCAAGGGCACATCCCTCCCCACCATTGGTAGTATCTACAGGAGGTGCTGCCTCAAGAAGGAATCATTCATCATCAAAGATCCCCACCATCTGGGCCATGCCATCTTCTTGAAGTTACTATCAGGCAGGTGGTACAGAGCCTGAAATCTTACACCACTAGGTTCAAGAAGTTACTTCCCTTCAACCATATGGTTCTTGAACCAACTGAGAAAACCTTAATCACTACAGTTTAGCAACATTATGACCATGATCACTTTGCACTAAAATAGACTTAGTGTTTTTCTTAGTTCTGATTGTGTCCTTTCTTGTAAAAATTGTGTACAATTTATGTTTAATTTGTGTTTTTCTTGTGAATGCTGCTTATATGATGCTACGTGCCTGTGATGCTGCTGCAAGCAAGCTCTTCATTGCACCTGTGCACACATGTACTTGTGCATATGGTGATAAACTCAACTTTGGCTTTGGGAAGAAATTACCATTGAAAGGAGGATGGGACGCATCACTGCAACTGCGTCCAGTCATGTTGAAAAGGTTGAGGAACAAAAAGAAAACAAGGCGTTAGCATGGGAAGTGCAGGAGATGGACAAAATGGCCACAAGATGGATGAACGAGTTATCAGAGATTGGACAGTAGGGATAAGAACAGAAGTAAAAAAATTGGGGATATGGTGCAGCTAATTAGAAGCACAAACAGTTGATTTACACCAGCTATGCGGCAAGTTGTAGTAAGAAGTGGATACAGAATTGAACCATACAATCATGGATCTTTTATAGCACAGGAGGCAGCATTTGGTCCATCATGACTGTATAAGATCATGAGGGCTATAGCTAGGGTGAGTGCACACATTCTTTTTCCCAGAGAAAGGGTATCAGAAACTAGAGGGCACGGGTTTACAGTGAGAAGGGAAAGATTTAAAAGCAGCCCAAAGAGCAACTTCTTCACTCAGAGAGTGGTGCGTATATGGAAAGAGCTGTCAGAGGAAGTGTACAATAACAAGATTTAAAAGGCATTTGGACAGGTACATAAATAGGAAATGTTTAGAGGGATATGGGTCAAATGCAGGCAAATGGGGCTAGCTTAGATGGACAGCTTGGTCGGCATGGATGAGTTGGGCTCAAGGGCTGTTTCTGTGCTGTATTGTTCTATGACTATAATTTAAAGCACTGCCTCTCTACAAGAGCAACTCACTAGCTTCATCCATAGTCCCTTCTCCATAACCTTGCAAATTTTCCCCCACCGTATATTTATCCAATTCCCTTCTGAAGGCCACATGAAACCTGCCTCCAGCACATCTTCAGGCAGTGCATTCTAGATTTCAACAATGCTGTGCATAAAGGTTTCCCCTCATGTCACTCTTAGTTCCCTTCCCCTTTATTTTGTACCTGTGATCTCTAGTCCTTGATCCCTCCATAAAACAGAGCAGCCTCCTACTGCCCAGTGTGCCCAGCCCTGTTACTTCATGGACTTGTAGCAAATCTTCCCTCAACCTTGTCTCCTCCATAGAAAACAGTCCCAATCTCTCTAAGCCTATCCTCGTAATCTCTCATCCCAGGAAAGTCCCATAAGTTATTTCTGGACCCTCTTGAATGTCTTCATATCTTTTGCATAATCTGGAGACCAAGACCAATACAATATTCATTGGAGCCCAGACCAATGTTTCATAAAGGTTCAGCTCAACTCCCATTAGTTGAGCTGAACCTTTTTCCTCTATGCCTCTGTTAATGAAGCTCAGCACTGTGAATGCCTTATTACTCGAGTATCTCAACCTGCTGATCAATGAAAGCAATGCCTCCTACACCAATCCCTAGACAATGCCATGATTCACCTTCTTCCTGTCCAAGAAACAACTATTCACCACATTCATCTATTGACTAAGCCAACTTTGCACTCATGCTGTCAATGTTCCTGTTATGACACGTGCTTCAATTTCGCTGATAATTCAGTTATGTGGCATCCTATCAAAACCTTTCTGGAAGTTCATGTAGGAGACTTCAGCTACATTAGCCTCATCAACTCTCTCCGTATCTCCACAAAGGTTTCCATCAAATCAGTTAAACACAACATGCCCTCAATAATTCTATGCTCATTTGCCTTAATTAATCCATTTCCCTCAAGTGACTATTAATCATATCCTGGATAAGTGCTTCTAAAAGCTGTCCCACCACAGGAGTTAAATTTACTGCCCTGTAGTTAGTGGACTTATCCATACACCATTTTTTGAACAATAACGTTTTCTACTCTCCAGTGCTCTGCCAGCACCCTTGTAACCCCAGAGCACTGGAAGATTATGGTCAACACCCTCACGATTTCCTGCCATACTACCATCAAAATCCTTGGATGTATCCCATCTGGTTCTGGTCACTTATCTAATTCTTCTAATGACTCCATGCTATCAATTTATGCAGTGCTCCCACTAATTCCTCCTTTACCATTGCATTGGAAATATGAGGATACATGCAAAGCACTCAAAGGCCTCAGTTTCCAGGTGCAAGCACCCATTTCTGTCCTTAATGGGTCCCACTCCTCCGTATGCATTTAAGGTGAGAGGGGTATATTTTTTACTGAGAGAGTGGTGGATGCCTGGAATGCGTTGCCTGATAGGGTGGTGGAGGCAAATTCATTGGGGGCTTTTAAGAGGGGCTTGGATGGGCACATGAATGAGAGGAAAATGGAGGGATATGAGCATTCTGTAGGTAGGAGGGAATAGCTATGTTGGTACAACATTGTGGGCCGAAGGGCCTGTTCTGTGCTGTACTGTTCTATGTTCTATATACAAACCCTTTTATTATTTACAAGTCTTTAGAACATTTTTGGATTCCCATATAAATTGGTAGTTTATCTTTGCTCACACATTCTCTTTGGTCCTTCTAGTCTTCTGTATTCAGCCCGGCTCTCACAGCCTTCTTTACAACTTAACACTTGTCGTATAGAATAAAATAATCAAATGTTTCAGGAGTGCAGTGATTTACATACAGCCTGCAAGGCAACGTGAGAACAACTGACAAAGAACCTGCAGACGAGATTGATCACCTGTCCAGAGAGAAAGGAGCTCCTTCAAGTGACTGGGAGGGCAAGTTGCTTTCAGAATCAGCATTATAGAGAAATATGTACAGGTTTAAATTACAGTTAATTATAGTCATGTAACAGTATTAGAGTACAGAGGGGCAGTGTCCATGCGGAGTATGTGTTAGTAATTTATATGATGTAATTTGTAATTTCTTGCAATATTTTAACGCCCTTTTCTTTATTTATCTTGATTGTACAGTTGGCTTAGTTTTAATAAACTGTTAAGTAGTTCTGTATTTTGATGCTCTGTCTTGACTAGTTTTCCTTATCCAGATGTTCCTTCTTGGCCTTGTAACTTCCAGCTGTACATTAGCTATAAGATAAGTGCCTAGAAGTTCCCCTTTGCCCACAAAGGATAGGTGAGAGAGCCAGCAACCACAGTACTTTTCATTAGTCTCCGAAATCACCAATACCTCACTCTCTCTATTTGCAGCCCCAGACTCACCAGCCAATTAAAATGCCTTTGTGCACTATGAGGAAGTTCCAGACATGTACCTTGCAACTAACCTACAACTTGAAAGTAAGAGCCAAAGATGAACATGCAGCTGAACAATAAAAAGCTAAATCAAAAGCAGAATATGAAGAGTTTTGCACTACACCTGATGTAATTAGATTGCACAAACCAACAGAAAATTGATGCCTTCTTCCAACCCAGGAATGTTTCATTAGTGTAAGGGTTAAAATAAATTTGATGGAGTCCAATACCATTGCTAGGATTTCAGTTAACTAACAACCATCCTATAAAATTTTCACACTACATGCAACTGGAGTGTAAAAAGTCCTCAGCAGAACAATTATCGATTGTGTTAATGCTGAATTATACAACTTGATTTGAGGCAGTGAATTTACAGTAACACACAATCCACACAGCACTTTTTCTTAAAACATCTGATGTACCAGTGGTAATACTGAGCATGCTTAACACAGGTAAACATCTTTCATAAGGATCTGCCATGCACATGAACACTTGGCAGCTTGCAAATCTAGCTCCACCATTTGCTTGGGTGCAACGAGTCATCTGAAACTGGTACCAGGAATTAGCAGCCACCTCCAGCATACCAGAAACATTTAATGGCATACTCACAACAGTAATCCAATCCAGCTGCTTCTCTTCTATGCACTTTTTAAAAAAATGTTGACACCTTTTGAACTACTTTAATATATAAACTTTACAATAAGAGACTTAATTTTAAAATCTTACCAACAACACATATTTTTTTAAACATCTTAATACCGGAAATATTATAAGCATTATGATATTCAGGCTCCTATTTGATTTGTAATAAATGCACTTAATCCCTGAGAGACCACTATATTGAGCTTGTAAATTAAAGAAAAAATATTCCATTATGATGTTTAAAATAACACATAAAAGCAGGCATTTACACAAAAGGTTTTGAATAACCTAAAGTATTTTATAGTTACTACTTTGCAGACACTTTAAATCGGAAATGTGGCAAGCAATTTGCGTACAGCGAGTTTCAGAAAGAGCAAAGTCCGAAAGGCTAGATTATCTGCTTTTTATTTTTATTTAATTGCTGAGAATTTACCACACCTTTTACCCTACGCAGAGGAAATAAGTATACATATTCCTAGCGAGGTCAAATAAAGTTGAGTAAATTCTAAGCAGCCAGACAGTTGTTCGAATATTTTCCAAAACAGATTAAATATCTGAAATAGAAAGCACCATTGGGTAGTGGCCTGACACAGAGATAGGATTGGGGGGGGGGGGGGGGGGGGGGGGGGGGGAAGGGTAGGCGGGGAATTGGATGCTTATGCAGTCACCAGGAAAACATTCAACTAGCACATTGCCATTGAAGAAACCAGTGCAGTTCCACATATCTTAGCAATATTTGTTGCCACCCACCAGTGAAAATCAACTGACTAATGGAAAATCTGATCAATGATTGGATACCAGTGGACACGCAATGAATTTTGACTCCATCAACCCTTGATACAAAAAGACGTTACAAAGTTTGGTATTGGCCACACGTTTAAGTTTTCTGATTATAGATCTTCCAGCTGTCGTTGGCATATTTTCGGTACAGTAGCTCAGGGAGAATTTCAAAGTGCTGGGAAGTTTTTTCTGGTCTCAATGACTCGCTGTGTGGGCGAGGAGGGAGTCAAATGCTTAATGCTGCACAGCAAGTGCAAAACCAGCTGGAGTGCTCAACACCCTCAGCCAACAACCAAAAAAGATCAGAAATAAAAATCCCTCGCCCTTGTCTGGTACATACTCCACATTGTATAGTCTGAGGGAAGAGTCAGAGAATGTGTTATTCTTCACACCCCAAAGCACTTGTACACACACTCGCACTCCTGGGCTGAGACTCATTTTGCAGCACGTCTCAAGAGAAAGTTGCATGTTCAACATTCACTCCAGAGACTTCTTGTGTGAAAATTTAGGCTGGACACCTAGTGCAACACTGAGGGAGTTCCCCACTGCAAGACGGGCTACCCTTCCATCAGACATCAAACCCGAGGTCCTTGCTACGCTCTCTCTCTCTCTCTCTCTCTCTCTCTCTCTCTCTGTTGAATGGCAGCTCCTGTGGCACTACTTTAGGTACAACTCCCCTGGATGTCCTCAATGTCCTGGCCAATATCTGTCCCTCAATCAACATCTCTACAAAAACCGAACATCTAGTTATTATCATACTGCCATTTGCCTCGAGATTGCTGTGTGAAAACTCGCTGCAATGTTTTAAAGTCATGGAGCAATACAGCATGGATACAGGCCCTTCGGCCCAACGAGTCCATGCCGACCACGGTGCCCACCCAGCTAGTCCCAATGTGCTGCGTCCGGCCCATATCCCTCCAAGCCGCACCCTTGCATGTACCTCTCCAAGTGTAGGGGTGGCAGCACTTTCGATGCAAAAATAGCTTTGCTTCAGAAGTTCATCGCGGGCCGTATAAAGGACTTTGGACATTCTGAAAGGGCCACTAAAAGCAGTGTGAAAATACACGTCCCCTACTTTCCCCGCAACAACTTAACCTACTCCAACACTGCCAGTCTCCTGCCCGGGACCTGTACCCGTACCAACTGTGGAATTCCCCAGAAGTTCGTATTTATATCCCACAAAACAATTATGACAAAATACTAAATTGCATCGACTCTTACCCAATGACCCAAAAGTTTCCAGACAGTGCAGCAAGCTTTTTGAAACTCAGAACACGCTGGCAGTCAGCACCGCGACACTGCGAGCATGCTATAATCTCACAACCCTGCTCGAAGTGGTCGAACCTGGCGCTACACCTCTGACTACCAGGCGGGTGATCCCAGCAGATACACAGCGACTGGTCATTCCGAATCACTGCGTGCTGATACGCCGCCTTATCTCTGCATTCGTTCACCGCTGTCAGCGCCGGTACCCTTCACATTCCAACAACATCACCGGGAGATGAAGGAAAGGGACTTCTCCACCCACCTCCCCAGGGAAGGTCGGAACCAAGCGACACTTCAAACTTTTGCAAACCCGAACAGATTTGTATTCTCGAGCGAGGAGACGGAAAAGAAAACACGGAAAGGAAACCTCCTTCGATGTCACATATGAAAAAGCAACAGTTACAACACGACTCACTGCAAAGTTAAATAAATAACTGCAAACTATTAAAAGACTGTAGCTGGTCATTTGTTGCAGCCAAAGTATTTTTTAAAAAGTTGGCTACAAGGTACTTATAAAGGCTGGTTACAGAGTATCCATAAAGGCTGGCTACAAAATATCTATTAAGGCTGACCACAAAGTATCCATAAAGGCTGGCTACAAGGTGTCTATGAAGGCTGGCTACAAGGTATAAAGGCTGGCTACAAAGTGTCTATGAAGGCTGCAAAGTATAAAGGCTGGCTACAAAGTGTCTATTAAGGCTGGCTACAAAGTATAAAGCCTGGCTACAAAGTGTCTATGAAGGCTGTCTGCAAAGTATAAAGGCTGGCTACAAAGTGTCTATTAAGGCTGGCTACAAAGTATAAAGCCTGGCTACAAAGTGTCTATGAAGGCTGTCTGCAAAGTATAAAGGCTGGCTACAAAGTGTCTATTAAGGCTGGCTACAAAGTATAAAGCCTGGCTACAAAGTGTCTATAAAGGCTGCAAAGTATAAAGGCTGGCTACAAAGTGTCTATTAAGGCTGGCTACAAAGTATAAAGGCTGGCTACAAAGTGTCTATGAAGGCTGTCTGCACAGTATAAAGGCTGGCCACAAGGTACTTACAACGACTGGCTACAAAGTTACGTGATTGCAAATAAGTTTGGGGGGTATTTAAAAAAAAGCCCCGGGAAGTCTGCCCTGCCCCGTGGAGCCGTACCTGGGCCAGTTCATCGGCCGCCAGCATCCCCGCCGCAGGACTCTTCATGCCCCCGAACATCGCCGTCTGCTCCTCCGAGTTCAGGCTCACCGGTTTGAGCTGCGTGAAGACGAGCTCGTCGGCGCCGCGACTGCCGCCGCCCAGGCTGCCCGTCAGCACGCCGCTGGTCATCAGGCTCCGCACAGCGGAGGAGGCTTTCATTGAGCAACTGGACACCTCTGTCTGTGCGACGGATCAGCATCTGCCGCAGCCGCACTCTCAGTGGTCCTGGCGAAAGCCGAGCGTCCAAAACATTCCCGCACTCCCTCTCAGTTTGCTGCCCGTCCTCCCTCCGCTGGGTGCCAGGCTGGTGTGACTGGCAGCTGGCCTCTCCAATCGGGGACATCCTCTTTCCGACTGATGGGCCAACTGACCAATCAACGGCGGACGGGGGAAGACTGAGGGGTGGGTTCTGATAATCCACTGGGCATCAAGTTTCATTATTGACAAGATGACACCAGATTGCATTCAACCTGAGTACTTGTGTACCTGTTGCAGAAATTGCCCGCCTCCGCAGCGCTTAGAAAAGTTCTTGTGATAAGATAAGATATCTTTATTAGTCACACGTACATCGAAACACACAGTGAAATGCATCCTTTTTGTGTAGAGTGTTCTGGGGGCAGCCCGCAAGTGTCACCATGCTTCCGGTGCCAACATAGCATGCCCACAACTTCCTAACCCGTACGTCTTTGGAATGTGGGAGGAAACCAGAGCACCCGGAGGAAACCCACGCAGACACGGGGAGAACGTACAAACTCCTTACAGACAGTGGCCGGAATTGAGTCTGGTGCTGTAATAGAGCTTTGCTAACCGCTACACTACTGTGCCTGCCCTACATTACCATGATAGAATTGTCATTTTGCATTGCAAAAGACTTGTATTTCCTTAGAACCTTTCTCTTCCCTCAATGAAGTAAAACAAAACACAAACTACTGGAGGAACTCAGCCAGTTAGGCAGCATACCTGGAGGGAAATGGAAAGTCGACTGTCCATCTCCATCCACAAATGCTGCCCAACTTGCTGAGTTCCTCCAGCGGTTTTTTTTTGGCTCCAGATTCCAGCATCTGTAGTCTCTTGTGTCTCCATCTCAATGAAGTGTATTTTTCCATGTACATAGTACATAGTACATAGAACAGTACAGCACAGGAACAGGCTCTTTAGCCCGCCATATCTGTGCTGATCATGATGCCATAATCCTATCAAAGACTCCACTAACACCGGACATTCTATCTTCTCCCTTCTCCAGTTGGGCAGAAGATACAAAGGCCTGAAAGCATGTACCACCAGGCTCAAGGACAGCTTCTATCCCACTGTTATAAGGCTATTGAATGGTTCCCCAGTACGATAAGATGGACGTCACAATCTACCTCATTATGACCTTGCACCTTATTGTCTACCTGCACTGCATTTTCTCTGTAACTGTAACACTTTATTCTGCATTGTTATTGTTTTATATTGTACTACCTCAATGCACTGTGTAATGAATTGATCTGTACGAATGGTACACAAGGCAAGTTTTTCACTGTACCTCTGGACATGTGACAATAATAAAGCAATTCCAATCCTTGTACCACCTTGTGCCCACCCCACCTCCCCTCTTTTGTCCACCTATCACTGCTCTGCTTTTCCCTCCTATATATCGGGCTTCCCCTTTTCCTATCTTCAGTCCTGAAGAAGGGTCCTGACCCAAAACGTTGACTGCCAGCTTTTCTCCACGGATGCTGCCCGGCCTGCTGAGTTCCTCCAGCATCTTAGTGTTTCTCATCTAGATTCCAGCATCTGCAGTCCTTTGTTTCTCCAATTCTAATTCCATCTGCCTGCACACAGTCTGTATCCCTCCATCCCCTGCCTGTCCATGTGTCTGTCTAAATGCCTCTTAAATATTGCCATGGTTTTTGTTTCCACCACCTCCCCTGGCAGCACGTTCTACCACTCACGGTGTAAAAATATAAACTTGCCTCTCAACTCTCCTTTAAACACTTCCCTTCTCACCTTAAAGCTATGCCCTCAAGTATTTAACATTGCCGCTCAGGGAAAAAATATTGTTAGATATGAAACATCATGTCTGTTGCACTTTCACCTCTCCCCTTTCACTGAAAGACCGTTAATATGAAACATTAACTTTCTGTTCCTTTCCACAGATGCTGCCAAACTTGCTGAGTATTTCTAGAATTGCAATCTTTTGCCTCAGCACATCGCTAGTAATTTTATACAAATTTGGAGATTTTTTTGTTAGGAAAACAACTCAGAGTTAGATGAGTTATGATTCTGTGTAGAAAGACAAGCAGCTCACCTTACAGAACATAGATATGAGAGATATCGTACATTATTTACGTTGAAGTATTGCACTGAGTTGATCATGCTATTTACTAATAACATCTTACTTCTTAGATCATTAAAGAGCATAGTACATCTTGCAAAGATAACTGTGCTTTTTTTTCAAATTGGAAAAGATACACAATGTTATAATATTTATTGTGATATAGAAAGCCATCACAAAGTCCAACAACAATTAGCAGGGAATAATCAACTGGGATGATTCTTAGTTGGTATTATTATCAGTCACTTGCCTACTGGGCTGGTGAATGCAATGACAATCCACAGAAACAACTGTTAGGAGATAGAAGAGGAATAGAAGAGATAGAACTATGGAACCTACATGTTTGACAACTGATTTTTTTAATCCATAAAAATCAATGGAATTGCTTCAAAATAAAACAGATTTATATTTATAATCTAATTATATTTAGATCTTTTTAAAAATAAATTATTTCACAAGCATTGAATTACTTTGAATTTCAGTGATTCATGAGAACAAATGCAGCAGTTATTTGAGAATCACAAGATCCCCCCCAAAAAAATTAAATTATCAGCTAGGTTGCTTTTGATGCAATCATTAACATTCCCGTAAATTGTCAGAACAAAAGTTTTCATTTAACTTTCCATCTGAAGAGTGGTTCAACTTCTCGGGCAAAACAGAGTAATCCCAACGTGATGTTGGACTGCATCATCCAATGATACTGTACAACATCACATGCCATTGCTTTGAAAAAAGCAGTGCAGTCATCTGGTGAAATACACAACTTTTTTTAGCTCAGGGATGTGTATGCTGACAATTCCTAATATAAAAGAAGAATATTACACCTACAAAAAAAGTAGAATTATCACAAACCTACAGGGAGGAAAGGATCCAAATATGGAACATTAAATTTCCCCTCAAAGCTTCAATAGTTATTTTCCCCTTATTTTGCACAAAATTTAATATGTTTTATTCTCAGTCATTGTTTAAATACAGAACATTTCAAAATTATCTTTCCTGTAAATGCAGAAGGAGAAGTAAGAATAGGAAAATGTTTCTAAACTAGTTTCCGCACTTGTATAGATATCAGATGTAAACATGATACAAAAAATTCTGTACTTGAGTATTTATCCTCAGTGAAATCTGAATGCCGTAGAGTTACAGTAAGCTTTTTAGAAGTGTGCCACATTAGGACTACAGAGCAGTAAGCATTTGAGATAATGGGTCATTTTGTGTATTTGTCCTTTAGTACAACAGATCCATTATAACACATTGCAGCTCTTTCATACAGATAACAGCAATTATTACACTGTAGGTAATTCATGGATTAATTGTGCTAAGATAAAATGCATAGTTCTAATGGCTTCTAATGTCTCAACCTTTTAACTGGTTTCTCTATATTAAATTATATAGGTAAAAATCGATTGAGGAGAATTAACTTCATACTTGTTACAGGCATTCAAGATTATATCTACAGACATGTGCCTGCCATAACCCAAGGGCATGTATGCAATAGGTGACGCAAGCATACCAATTTGAGGATAAGCAGAATGCAACTCTAAGTATTCATGACCAAACTAAACTAACATGTTGTAAAGTGCAGTAAGTAATTTCTTTTAAGAAAATTGGATTTGTAACTCTTGACTCATAAGCGATCAAAACTATACTCCAAAAGTGCAAACAAGTCGCTTATATTTAAGATTTGCTATAACTTTGTCTCTGCATTTGCATAATGATGCATTCACAAAGTAAATATTATTCTTCCAGTGCGAAGCAGAATACGCACTAGCTAATTTACTGGAATAATAATTAGGCAAATAATCCAGAAACAGGAGTTCAAATCCCAACATGGCATTTGGGGAATTTAAATTCAGATGATTAAAAAAAACTGGAATAGAAGTTGATATTGATTTTGGTGGTTACGAAACTATTGGATTAATGCAAAACCAATCTGGTTCACTACAGTCCTTTATGGAAGGAGGTCTCTTGCCGGACTGCACGCCATCCCAGTGGTTCTAACTGCCCTTGAAGTCATAAAGGAGCCATTAAAATCAATTAAGTTAGATAGTAAATGGTGGCTTCACCACCAACAACCATATCCTGCAGAAGTATCAAAAGAAATGACAACTGAAGGCAAAGGGCTATTTCTCTAAACCCTGCAGAAGTATCAAAAGAAATGACAACTGAAGGCAAAGGGCTATTTCTCTAAACCCAGTCTTTATTTCATCTATGCCAGGGAGGTAAAGTCTGGATGGAGGAGTTCTGCTTACAGAAGTTATATGCAGTGGATAAATCACCTAAAAATATTTTTCCTACATGGTGAACGTCATTTAGGGTCAGGAGTTTGTCATAAACATTTTCGTATCTGGTACCAACATCAGAGTGTTCTTAATTTCAGTTTTCCATGCTTTATAATATTAACTTATAAATGATTAACCAAACAAGCCTGCAGAATTCTGGTCATGTGCTTAAACTGCAGGATAATTCTAAATCATAAATTGTGCAGTAAAGTAGTTTATAGATCAGTTGTTTAAGTCACTAGGCACCATAAGCTATTAAAAACACATTTTTCACTAGGAAAAAAACTGTTGAAAAAAAATGGAACACCACTTATATTGTGCCTTTCATGAACAAAATTCATGAAGTACTTTATAGCCAATGATGTTCTTTGGAGGTGTGATGATTGCAGTAATGTGGAAAGTATTGGAGTGAATCTTACACAGCAAGTTCCCACCAAAAGCAGTGTGATATTTAATCAGACCATTTGTTTTTTGAGGAAATACGGGGTTTAGGACAGTTGGTTTAAGGTTAAATATCAACAGTGTTCAGGGAGATAAAAATGTATCAGGGCATGTGCCAGAGTGCAGAATGGCCTGTTGAACATTTCAACTACAAGGTGACATTTCCCAGTGAAAATAAACACCAAAATTTTGTGATTAACTGTGCAGAGTGGGTTTGGAAGTCACAACCATCAGAAGCAAAGGCCATTGAGCCACAGTCAAAACAATAAGACAGCCCTGAGTTAAGAATTCTAGTCTGGGACCAAATTGAGGAAAGACAGATCTGATTTTGACTCATCTTTTTCATCACAGAAGTATCAAATGTCATTATTGGTCACCTGATTATTGACACCTCCCATTTTAATTGTCCCTTATGCATGAAAAAAATAACACTGAAAATTAAGCTTATTCCACAGTTGCGTATAGTTCTGCACAAAACCTCTACATGTTCAATGATTTCACTTAGTTTTTAAACTCTGGGAATATTCACCAGCTATTTTCTTGTCTAATTTCACTTTTCACATTCTCAGAATTAGACAGGTTCCATTCCATTATGTCTGATTTCCTGTAGGCTACTTATGATCTTTGCAAGAATTGCCACACATTATTTTCAGTGAACAAACAGTTCCATCTCTTGCACTCGAGATTAGAATATTGTGACGCAAGCTAAGCAACGCAGATCAAGTGAACAAATTGCTTGTACAAAAATTGACTCAGCACAGAGACTTCCTGATGACAGCCCCAACAACAGTCATTTTGTGAGTGGAAGATACAAGGGGAAACCCATTAGCTTCTCTTAGAAACTTAGAGAAATATATCAACCTATTCTACTCTTCCACAATCATAGACGGCAGTGTAAGACTACAGTAGGTGAATGGAACCAGCTAACAACCTGGAAATAGTGCATTAAATGAAAGAGTCTTAACAACAAAGGAGAGAAGGTACAAAGCACATATAACTACTTCGTAGTGAGATCAAGTGGAGCATCATTCATAGGGCTTCCACCTTTTGCCAAAGCACAAAAGAAAGGAAAGCTTGCATTTAGACAACATCTCTGAAAGTCCTTTCAGATTTTCACTGAGCATGTTACAACCAACAAAATATTTGGATGCAGTTGTAATGTAGGAAGTGTGGCAGCTAATTTGTATGCAGCAAGCTCCCACTCTGGGACAAGATAGTCATCTAGAAAATCATGCCCATTCAGTAACACTAAATGTGCAACATAATAGTAGTTATTCTGAGCTCAGTGGAACTAAACATTGGTAGCAGAGTAGAACATGCAGCTTCAACTGAAGAGTTTGTTCAGTCCTGTCATCTGGGTATAACTGTCTAGGCAAATCTATTTTAGTGATGTTGGCTGAGAGCTAGATGTTGGTCAGGGAGAATTATAGCATCGTGGGTGAGTTAATGAGCTAGCAGTAAAAGATCTGGACCATTGATCCAGTGATACAAGTTCAAATACTACCACAGCAACTGGGGGATTTAAATCAAGCAATGAAATAATTTTGTATATTTTTGAAAACAGAAGCTAGTATCATTAACAGTGACCAAAATGTTATTAGAATTTTGTAAAATACCCATCTGGTTCACTAACATGTTTCACTGTGCACTTGATCTGGCCCATAAGTGACTCCAGTCCCAATAACATGCGTCATCAGTTCAGGGGCAATGATGGATAAGCAATGAATATCAGTATTGCCGATAACATCCACATCTTATAAATAAATAGGACAAGGACACCAGGAACTGTTCACTCACCATCTTCAAAGTAATGCCATGGATTCTTTATGATCTGCTAACACAGTAGATTCTATCTAATCAATCCACACTTGTCAAAGGGCCTCCTAATTCTTACCCTGAGTATTATCTCCTGAACTCTTTCACCACCACCGAGGTTAAGTTGACTGGTCTATGGTTACTGAATTTATCTCATCTCCCTTTTTACAGCAATGGTGTGAAATTTTCAATTTTCTAGTCCTCAGGCACCATCCTTGAATCTGCAGGTGTCCCCTCAGTCAGCTCAGATGCACTCTATCTGGACCAGGTGTTTTATCCACTTTAAGACCAGCTAGCCTTTCCAATACAACCTCTTTATCAATATTGAAATCATCCAAAATCTCAGTGACATCTTCCATTGTTGAAACTCCAGCAGTATTTCCTTTAGTACCTCAGCTATGACCTCTGTATCTGTGATTAAGTTTGCTTTTAATTCTCTAATCAGCTCTACCTAGACAATATATTTGGATTCGTTTTATGGTTGCTGCCAGCCTTCTCCCATCCTCTCTCATTGCCTCTCTAGTTTCCTTTTTAACTTCCCCTGTGTGCTTTCCATAAATAGCTCTCACTCAAGTTAGCAGCTTGAATCTGCTTTCTTTTCTGCTTTGTTCCACCCTCGTTTTTTTTTTGTCATCCAGGGACCTCTGTTTTAATTTCCCTCTCTTCATGGAAGTATACTTAGACTTCTGATGAAATACTTCTACCTTAAAGGACTCCCATTGTCCGATTATGGTTGTGCTGCCAAGTATTGATTTCAAGTCTGTTGCCAAGCCATCAAAATTGGCCCTTCTCCAATTGACCAAATTTACCTCTGGAGTGGTCCATATCCTTTTCTGTGGCTGCCTTGTGATATAATGGCCACTTTTCCAAGTTGTTTCCTTACTGATGTTTGTTTGACCTGGCTAGGTTAATTTCACTTGGACCAGCACATATTAATGGAGGAAGACTAGCCCAAGGCAAATCATAAAACACTGGAGGAACTTAGCAGGGCACGCAGCATCTATGGAGGGAAATGGAGAGTCGACGTTTCAGGTCTTCAGTCTCTGTCCAGATGAAGGGTCTTGACCCAAAAGCTCGACTGTCCATTTCCCTCCATAGATGCTGCCTGACCCACTGAGTTCCTCCAGATTCCAGCATCTACAGTCTCTCGTGTCTCCAAGGCAAATCATGTCTAATTAACCATTGAGTGTTCTAACAAGATAAGAGAGGATAGATGAGGACATCCATTGATGTGCATAGGGAAAAATATTTAATTTTTTTGGAAAAATTGAAATATACAGGATTAAAGGGCTTGTAGCAGTGCGGATACAGAATTGGTTAATGGATCATGAAGAGAGTAATAGAACCGTACCATAGAACTATAGACTATCTAACCTATCTAACTGTAATAATGAATGTTTTTTTCTTGGTAGGAGCAAGGTATACAATAGTGTTCCTCAGGGTTCAGGACCTCAAGCACCAATACTTTGGATCTATGTTTAATGAAGAACAGGGTTTGGATGCAATTTCAAACTTTGCAGATTACACTGAACTTGGAAGTGTAGTAACCAGTGAGGAAAACTGTAATAAACTGCAAGAAGACATAGACAGGCTGTCTGAATGAGTGGACACAAGGCAGATGAAATTTAATACTGAAGACTTTGAAGTGAGATTGTTTGTTAGGAAGAATGACAGAGACACTCCGGGCTAAAGGCTACAAAAGCAAAATATTCCAGAGGGAAATTTGAGATAAAAACAGTTAATACATAGAACAATCAGCGACATCCATGGAGAGCGCGGGATGGAGATAAAGTTTCAGGTCAATGCCCTTTTATCAGAACACAGCTCCCAGCGGAGTGAAAGCCAGTATCTTGGCCAATCTGTATCGTTTTCAAAATGAAAACAGATTATCTGATCATTATAACAATAGCATTTGTGTGAGCTTGCTGTGTAGAAATCAGCTACCGGATTTCCTACATTACAGTACTGACTACACTTCTGAAGTGGCTGTATAATATTTTTGGATGTTGTGCGGCCATAGAAGGTTTAGAGATATTATATGAACAAAAATTGTTTACAAGCTATCAAACGTTTGTGAAGTGCCTTTGGAACACATAGTCCTTTCCACTGCCTCCTGGAACATTTCTTCTGAACAACTGTCAACTCTCAAAATAACAAACACAACAACAGAGAGGTGGAATAATTCAGAAAATGCACTGGTCACACTTGAATGAGGGGTATGTTACACTGATGTAAATACTGTGCATGTTCTGTACACAAAAACACAATGAATGCACATGTTTGATTTAGCTCCAATTTTATTTAAGCTACTATTCCCTATTTGGGTCAGTACTCACCTAAGAAGACCAACCATTGACATACCACACACTCTAATGCATTGACGTGATATATTCATCCGGGAACCCCTCTGTGATGCAATGCCGATCTGTAATCTGCTAAAACAACTGTGAATATCACAATGGTAGCTCTGTTGAGTGTTGAACAATATCAATGTTAGTCTGTCACCAAATAATTAGAAAAATTTAGATTATTTTTTTAAAAATAAAGAAATAAAGTTAAACAGTAACCGCCATAAGTAATTCAAAACTAAACAAAATCATAAGAACATAAGAAATAGGAGTAGGAGGAGGCCATCTGGCTCATTGAACCTGCTCCGCCATTCAATAAGATCATGGCTGATCTGGTCGTGGACTCAGCTCCACCTACCTGCCTTTCCCACATAACCCTTAATTCCCCTACTATGCAAAAATCTAACTGTGTCTTAAATATATTTAATGAGAGAGCCTTTACTGCTTCCCTGGGCAGAGAATTCCACAGATTCACTACTCTTTGGGAAAAGCAGTTCCTCCTCATCTCCATCCTAAATTTATTTCCCCAAATCTTGAGGCTATGTCCCCTATTTATAGTTCACCCACCAGTGGAAACAACTTTCCTGCCTCTATCTTATCTATCCCTCTCATAATTTTATATGTTTCAATAAGATCCCCTCTCATTCTTCTGAATTCCAGCGAGTATAGTCCCAGGCGAGTCGATCTCTTCTCACAGGCTAACCCCCTCATCTCCAGAATCAACCTGGTGAACCTCCTCTGCACTACCTCCGAAGCCAGTATATCTTTCCTCAAGTAAGGAGACCAGAACTGCACGCAGTACTCCAGTAAATCGCAGTACTCGCAGTAAATCACCTTGTCTGCCTCATTTCCACAGCCTTACAAGCATCACTAAAATCAACAGGGTCATAGATCCATGTCTAACTTAAAACAATTTCCCAGTGATAATGCTGGATAATCCTGGGAAGACTGGTCTCCATGTAAACAGCAACACCAAGCTGACCTATTAGGTTTGGTGTTCTGAATCACTAAATCAAGGAATTCTGCTCAAGTGCTGTGTTTGCTGTTATTTAAATGACTGAACACTGGCAGTTCTGTTCAGAACTGTTGAAATGAGCCAATGTGATCTGGCCCAGTCTGTCAGTGGTTTGAGGGTTCTTCTATCCATTTCCCATTTCTCTGCATCTCCAACACTCTTCATTTCTGTTAATTCTATGGCTCATATCTAAAATCCAGGCTCAGGATTCTGATCTGCCCAATCTGTTCTGGTATTTATCAACATCACTCTTAATTCACTCACTTTTGTCCATATAATGATGCGTATTTTCACCACACCCACACTCAAATCTTTTTGTTGCTCCATATACAGAAAGCAAAGCCTAAAATTACTCCAAAATTACCCTTGAAGTAATGCCAGGACCATCTCAAGACACAATCTGGTGATCATATACTTGGACTGGAAGCTCACATTCATTCATCTGATTGAAAGTTCCACACTATATTCATTGGCACTCATGTGACATCTTAATCTAGTTTCTGTCATGAGACCATTTAACTTTTTATTAATGGAATATTTTGTAACTCACTTCCTGCTTGCCTCAAGCTCTTATCTTGCCCCCTGGTGATTTTTACCAGTCCCGGTTCCAAAGATGTACCTGCACAAATCTTCACTAAAAGCCTGTCATCCAGCTCCCTTCCTGTTCTTGTCACTTAGACACATGATGCAGCTTAACTCAGAGAAACAAATACATGAATAATATTCACTGAACATTCACTCAAACTTCTTGGCCAACATTACATGACATCTGTTGAATTTGAAAGATGCAGTCTTAGATTAAGAAGATTTGAATCTGTATGACCCAAAGAGATTTGATTGGAAAACAGAATCAAGCTTATTTTAGATTTTGAAAAGATAAATCACAATCTCATTTTATTTATGGACTAACTTGTTCTGCCAGGCCTGGATGAATGCACAAAAGCACTATTTTAGTTTTGGTATGGAAGTTTTCACATTAAAATAGGCAACCTTTTTTGTCTATTTCTTTTCTGAGACTTTAAGTGAAGTGTCAGGTTGCTTTGGCAGATGGGTACAATCAATAGAAGCATCATAAAAAGGCAGCTTTCAAAAAGAAATTTTGCCACGATAAATGAAACTCCAAAAATGTGCAGATGATGCAAATCTGAAATAAAATCAGACAATGCTGGAAACAAGAGTTGTCAATTCAGGTCAAAGACTCTTTATCAGTTCTGTTGAAGGTCTCAAACTTGAAACATTAACTCTGATTCTCTTTCCACAGATGCCGCCTGACCTGCTGACTGTTTCCAGTATTTTCTGTTTTTATAATGATTTTAATAAATCATTTAAACTCCTAACACTCAACCTAATGAGAAAACTGGACGAGCAGAGGACAGGCAATTGTAAACGTTTCTGTTCTTCATCTTGTGTGCCTTCTGAGAAGATGTTGTATTTGATGCTATAATATTCAAATTCTGGTCTATTCTTTCTAGGTTCTGAGCTTATCAGAAAGAAAACTGAAGCTATCATTTGCAACGATATTATTAGTTCAGTTTTAAAAGGTACTGTGCTACTAAACTGAGCTGGTGTTCCAACACATGCTGTGGAATAATAATGGGTGCTCGATTCAGCATGGATTCAGTGGGCCGAAGTGCCTGTTTCTATCTTGTACAACTCTAATAGATCACAGGTTTAAAATGGACGGTTCAACACATTGAGCTTTCAGTCTCAGCCATAATACTGCAGGGAGGCATTGACTGGTAGTGAAGAAATTTCCCTGCAGCAAGGGGTAAAATAACTACTGCTTGTTTACATCCTGCTGAAAGTTCAAGTTTCACCGTGGCAAGTTCTAAACATCAATCCAGTAACTCATAGATTTTTTAGTACTAGGATAAAAGATGATAAAACTGCTGGTTTGTTTGTAAAACTTTAATTAATTGGCTAATGCCACCCTGAGGAGGAAAACTTACTGTGTTTGGCCTACAGGGACTATAGCATTGTTAAAGTATTAAGAACTGGAAGCTTAATTGACCTCTCAGTTTTGCAATATATTTTATTTCCCCTTTGTGCCTATTTATAAAAAAAAGAGTTTGACTTTGGATTTTTGCTAACTAATAATACTTTTTTTTAAACTGTAGAAGTACACTCATTCAAATGCTTTTAGATAGGGAGCTTTGAACCCAATGTTAAAACAGGGATGGTGATAAAATTCCTGTTGCTTTGGTAAGGCAATTTACCTCAATACAAAGAATCAAATTTGGGACATTACCGGCCTGTTTAGCTAGAGAACTGGTGCAGTTACGCACTGGGCTGTTAGGATGCTGTTAGTATTCATTTTAAAATCTTCTGCTTTGAAAGAAACAAGAGAAGGTTTTGTTGAAGGAAAAATGAAGTCTAGCAATATTTTAAAAAAATATTGAAGTTTAATGCTGGAAGTAACCACATCATTGGAAAGAAATCCTCCAAGGGGAGTACACTAGCAGAGCTGGGAAGACTGGAACCATATGCAACAGATAAATTAAGCAGTGCCACATTGTCTGGGCTTCTGCAGACAGAGGACAGGGTGGTTTGTATGGGGAAAAAGACACCAAAGGAGAGCATCACTTTCCTGATCTGTTCCTCCTCCTTCTCTCGAGCAGATTTCACTACATCTTGACGTCATGTGTTTTGAATTACTTTAGATAAATTGTAATAGTAAACAGTAGTCTTTTGAAAATGCAGAAATAATTTCCAGATGGGATAGTGATCCACAAAGACATCCATGGCAACTGAATCATCAGAAGTAGTTCAACATCAAAACAATCATATTCTTTAATCATACTTGCAAATCTTGGAAGGGGAAATACCCCAGGTCCCAAGGATTGTGACAGGTCAACAAACAGATAACCTTCCTGCATTCCAGCTCCTTCTGTTTTGATTTCATTGAAAGAATTCATCCTTGGAAGAATCTGTACAATTATAAACTAAGTTGAAAGTAAAACCATGTCACTAGTGTTTCACTTTCCAGCACAAACTTGCTGCCCAGTTTCTACAGTGAGTGAGATAATTATCAGGAAACTAACACTTCAAGGAAGGAATGCAAGTGCACTGAGGCAGCTGCAGGAACACAGAGGAGATTAAGGACATGGTTTTACAATTCTAGTTAGAGAAAGCCACGTGCAGACTCAGAGAATTCTTTGATTTCTGACAGTGGTGTCCATTCAAACTCCATCATGCACATAAGGAGCATATTGCTGTTGATTTAACTCTGAGTTAAAATACTCCTGCATCAAATTTCCTCAGTGCCACAATGAACCATAGAAAATTTATAATACAGACTGAAGCTATTGCTAACCAGTCCAATCCCACCTTCCAGTAGCGGGTCCATAGCCCCGCAGGTAATGGTTCCTCAAGTACACACCCAGGTACTGTTTAAATATGAAGGGGGCATCTGCCTCTAAAACTGTTTCAGGTAATAAGTTCCAGACCACTACCCCCTGTGGGCGAAGCCCTTTCCCCTCATCTCCCTTCTAAGCCTCTAAATCTGTAACCTGTGGAAATTGTCCTTCTATCTGGACGCCTTCAAACTATTACGCATTTCAATTAAATCCTCCCAAATTCAGCCCAACCGACATTTCCTAAGAGCTGCAATAATCCAGTCCTGACAACACTCTTGCTAGGCAACGAATGATCTGCTGGAGGAACTCAGCGGGTCGAGCAGCATCTGTGGGAGGAAAGGCATCGTCGACGTTTTGGGTCGAAACCCTGCCTCAGAAAGAAGTAATGAGCGTTGTGGTCTGTATCTGCTATTGATAGCCAAGACACAAATGGTGGAGCTATGGGTCAGGAAATGTGCTGAAAACCTGGGATTGATGTGATTGACCAGTGCTTTGGATGAACGTGAAATAATTACTTCCAGCACTGGTTGAACCCAATGCTGCCTAGGGAATGGTGCCATTATGTGTACATCCATTGTGTGCAGTTCTGGTCACCTCGCAATAGGAAGGATGATCTTCAGCTGGAAAGGGTTGCGAAAAGATTCATAAGGATGTTACCGGGATTGGAAGGCTTGAGAGGCTCGATAAGCTGTGACTTTTCTTTATGGGGCATAGATAAGGTGAATGCACACAGTCTTTTTCTCAGGGTGAAGGAGTCTAAAACTGGACGGCATAGATTTAAAGTGAGAGGGGAAAGATTTAGAGTTATAGAGTGCTACACAGCATGGAGACAGGCCCTTTAGCCCAACTCATCCATACTGACCAAGGTGCCCATCTAAACTAGTCCCATTTGCCCATATCCCTCTAAGCGTTCCCTATGTATCTGTCCAAGTGTTAGTTAAATGTTGTTCTTGTACCTCCCTCAACCACTTTCTCTGGCAGCTCATTCCATGTACGCACCACCCTCTGTGTGAAGAAGTTGCCCCTCAGGTCCCTTTTAAATCTTTCTCCTCACCTTAAACCCATGTCCTTTGGCTTTGATTCCCTTTCCCTGGGGAAAGACTGTGTGGACTCACTTAATCTCTGCCCCTCATGATCTTATACACCTCTATAAGGTCACCCTCAGTCTCCTACACTCCAATAAAGTCACAGCCTGCCCATCCTCTCCCTATAACTCAGGCCCTCAAGACCTGGCAACATTCTCGTAAACCTTCTTTGCACTCTTTCCAGCTTAATGACGTCTTTCCTATAACAGGGTGACAAAACTGTACACAATACTCCAGGTGCAGCCTCATCAACATCTCGTACAACTGCAACATGATGTCCTAACTCCTACACTCAATGGCCTGACTGATGAAGGCCAGTGTCCCAAAAATGCCTTTTTCACCACCCTATCTATCCATGATGCTACTTTCAGGGAACTATGTACTTGTACTCCTAGGTCCTTTTGTTTCAAGAGAATCTGAGGGTCAACTTTTTCACACAGAAGGTGGAACGAGTTGCCAGAAAAAGTGGTAGAGGTGGGTACAGTTTCAATGTTGAAAAGACATTTGGACAGGTACATGGATTGGAAAGGTTGAGAGGGATAATGGGCCAGACACTGCAAATGGCACGAGGTTAGGTAGACAACATGGTCAGCATGGACAAGCTGGGCTAAAGGTCCTCTCTCTGTGCTGTATAATATGACTCCAATACAGAATGTGCTGCATTTTCCAAACTGGTATTGGTATTGGTTTATTATTGTCACTTGTACTGAGGTACAGTGAAAAACTTGTCTTACAAACCGATCGTACAGGTCAATTCATTGCACAGTGCAGTTACATTGAGTTAGTACAGAGTGCATTGATGTAGCACAGGTAAAAACAATAGTAGAGTACAGAGTAAAGTGTCACAGCTACAGAGAAAGTGCAGTGCAATAAGGTGCAAGGTCACAACAATATATTTGCATCATGAACTCTGAGTGGGACTTTAATGTTGAACTAGGGTGCTGGGATTAAGCTGTCAGTTCTGGATATTCATTTGATCTGCAAATGATTTTTTTCTTCACAAGGAAATTTCCTTCAGAGATATTGCTCATAATCCAGTTCTAACTCGATCAGAGTTTTGCAAAGGCATTGCCACATGGTGTACAGATGGGTAGGGAGCGGCTTGTCAAGAGGCTGGGAGCAGGCACTTCAAAGCTTTGGCTGATTTCATTGGATCTTGGACCAGAGCCATTGGCATTTTCCAGGTACACACCCCAAGTTGTTGCTGATCAAAATATTCCTGGTTAGGGATCAAAGGCTATAGGACCAGTGTTATCACAAAACACCTCCTGGGGCAGGTGGTTTCAGGGAGCAAATGTAGATTTCTATAAAGTTACTACTGAAATTTTGCATAAGATTTCAGAGCAAATAAGATAAGAGATAAGATATCTTTATTAGTCACATGTACATCGAAACACACAGTGAAATACACCTTTTGCGTAGAGTGTTCTGGGGGCAGCCCGCAAGTGTCGCCATGCTTCCAGCACCAACATAGCATGCCCACAACTTCCTAACCCCTACGTCTTTGGAATGCAGGAGGGAACCGGAGCACCCGGAGGAAACCCACGCAGACACGGGGAGAACGTACAAACTCCTTACAGACAGCAGCCGGAATTGAACCCAGGTCGCTGGTGCTGTGATAGCATTATGCTAACTGCTACACTGCCGTGCCTGGAATAGTTTTATTCCTGCAAATATCACTGACAGTGTATATTATTTTAGTTAGATTTTTAAATGTAATATTTCTTCAAAGCATTTATTTCCAGGCATAACTTTTATGATTCAGCTCACAAAGAATCTTACTTCCCTCTTCGACATTCATTCCATGGCTGGTTTCAGGTTTAAACACGCATCATTGTTATCCGTCATCCTTCAGACACTGCGGGGGCATCACTAATGTGTAAAGAAGCCAGGAAGGTTTACTAATAGTACCTGCAAATGGTGGATTCCTGGAACAGGACTGGGTTTAAACGTAACTGCGGGATTCAATCCCGAATTCTCCAGCTTTAGATCTTGCTCTTTCTTTCTGTTGTATCAGTACAGGCTGTTCTTATCTCCCATCCACCTTACCAGTCTCAACTCGAAATGTCAACTGCCCATTTCCCTCTACAGATGCTGCCTGACCCCGCTGAGTTCCTCCAGTAGTTTGGCTTTACCTGCCATCTTTTTTTACTTTCATTTGTCTAGTCTAACCTGCTGGGTTTACAGTTAATAATACCAACAACACATTACACAGACAAAGGGGCTTAAGTAGCACATTATTTCACCCTACCAGAGAAATTCCCCCCAGTTCACCCATCAACCTCCCCCACCTTCTCTGCTGCCTGGACTTGTTTCTCTCTTTCCCAGTTCTGATGAAGGTTCCTGGTCCTGGAACATGAACTGTTTCCGTCTCCACAGATGCTGCCCGATTTGCTGACTGTTACCAGCATTTTCTGTTTTTATGTTATATGACAATTTCAATAGCTTGAAGCTTAACCATGAAGAACAATCTCAGTGTTAATCAAGAAAAATGATCACTTGGAGGTGAAGTGGTCGATGAGTTCAAGATGATTGAAAAATTAAAAGGTGAAGAGTGAGAAGAACAGTTCTGAGATTTATTCTTGTGTATAAATTTCTTTAACAATTGGAATAGGATGAATGTGTTTCGAGATGCAAGAGGTTGCAGATGCTACAGTAAAAAAACAAACTACTGGAGGAACTCAGTGTGTCAGGCAGCATCTGTGGGACGCAAAGGGATTGAGGACATTTCGGGTCAAGACCCTGTATCTGGACTGAGAGGGTAGAGGGGAAATATCCAGTATAAAGAGGTGAAGGGGAGGGGTGAGGCCGGGGCTGGGAGGTGATAGGTGGAACCAGGTGAGGTGGGACATGATGAGCAGATGGAGCCAGGTGGTGGTGGGGGGGGGGGGGGGACTGGAGTAGGGAGAAAGTGGCTGGTTGGTGAAAGGTAGAGATGTGAGGAGAAAGAAAAAACAAAATAAGAGGCAGATGGAGCTGGGGGTGGGGAGAGGGGAGGGTGGAGGTAGAGACAGAGGCTGGGAAGTGATGTGGAAACACAAGTGGCTGCAGATACTGGAATCGGTTAAAGGAAGCTTATAAGTGGAATCAGCTAAGAGGGGGATGATGGCCAAATGGAACCAGGTAAGGGAGGGGAATGAAATTGAGTGAAAGGAGGAGGAGCACAGCGAGTGTGGGCCACCTGAAGTTGGAAAATTCAGTGAATGAATTTATGCTGCTAACTCCATTTGTTAAAACTTCAAACCGACCAGCGGATGCAATTTTACAAGTTGAAGATAAGATGGCGTAGAAAGGCATCATGGTCAGCAAGGATGAGGAGGGCCTGTTTCTGTGCTGTACATTTCTATGATTCATTACTTTATAACATAGTTCTCATAATTGTGGTTACAGGAAATGCAGGACCATGTCAGCGATAATGGGAAAATGATAAATATTTTATCTTGTTACACAAAGGTGCAATGAAGCCAGAACAACGTTCAATTTAGAAAGCAAATTTGTCTTTTTGTTTGGACTCTTACAGGAGTTCTACTGTTCTTTTGCCTTCTAAGAAGCAGATAAACACACTCAGTTAACGTGTGAAGCTCCACAATAATTCACAGTCTGCTGAGGGCTAGATCCGTGGCGTTCAAGACCGGCGATCCAGAACCCTACAAGAAGTCCAGGTACGGCCTACGGAAGGCCATGGCGAGAGCAAAAAGGCAATTCCGTGTGAAGTTAGAGACGCAATTGGACACACGACAGCTGTGGCAGGGTTTGCTTGCCATTACTTCCTATAAGGAAAACCTAACAGCATAAATGGCAGTGATGCTTCACTCCCTGATGACCTCAACGCCTTTTATGCACACTTTGAAAGGGAGAATAACACTGCACCTGTGTGAATCCCCACAGCATCTCGCGACCCTATGATCTCTGTCTCAAAGGCCGACGTCAGAACATCCTTCAAGAGAGTGAACCCTTGCAAGGTGTCAGGCCCCAACGGTGTACCTGGAAGGGTACTGAAAATCTGTGCTGACCAACTAGCTGGAGTGTTCAAGGACATCTTCAACTTCTCACTGCTGCATTTGGAGGTTCCCACCGGCTTCAAAAGGGCATCAATCACACCGGTGCTGAAGAAGAGCAGGGTGAGCTGCCTCAACTGGAAAGGGTGCAGAGGAGATTTACCAGGATGCTGCCTGGTTTGGAGAGTATAGGTTATGAGGAGAGACTAAGGGAGCTAGGGCTTTACTCTTTGGAGAGAAGGAGGATGAGAGGAGACATGACGGAGGAGTACAAAATATTAAGAGGAATAGATAGAGTGGACAGCCAGCGCCTCTTTCCCAGGGCACCAATGCTCAATACAAGAGGGCATGGCTTTAAAGTAATGGGTGGGAAGTTCAAGGGAGATATCAGAGGGAGGTTTTTCACCCAGAGAGTGGTTGGTGCATGGAATGCGCTGCCTGGGGTGGTGGTGGAGGCAGATACGTTAGTCAAGTTCAAGAGATTGTTAGATAAGCATATGGAGGAATTTGAAATAGGGGGATATGTGGAAGGAAGAGGTTAGATAGTCTTAGGCATGGTTTAAAGGTCGGCACAACATGGTGGGCCGAAGGGCTTGTATTGTGCTGTATTGTTCTATGGTTCAATGACTATCACCCAGTAGCACTCATATCTACTGTGATGAAGTGCTTTGAGAAGTTGGTCATGGCTAGAATTAATTCCTGCCTGAGCAATGACCTGGACCCGCTGGAACTTGCCTCCTGCCACAACAGGTCTACGAAGACGCAATCTCACTGGCTCTCCACTCAGCTTTGGAGAACCTGGACAACAGCAAAACATACATCAGGCTGCTGGTTATCGATTATAGCTCAGTGTTCAACACCATCATCCCCTCAGTACTAATTAACAAGCTTCAAAACCTTGGCCTCTGTACCTTTCTCTGCAACTGGATTCTTGACTTCCTTATCGGGAGACCACAGTCAGTGCGTATTGGTAGTAACGTCTCCTCCTCGCTGACCATCAACACAGGCGCACCTCAAGGATGCATGCTTAGCCCACTGATCTGCTCTCTCTACGCTCATGACTGTGTGGCTAGGCACAGCTCAAATGTCATATATAGATTCGCTGATGACACCACTGTTGTTGGCAGAATCTCAGATGGCAATGAGGAGGCGTACAGGAGTGAGGTAGATTGGCTGGTTGAGTGGTGAGGCAACAACAACCTTGCACTCAATGTCAGCAAGACCAAGGAAGAGACTTCAGGGAGGAGAAGTACACCAGTCTCATTGAGGGGTCAGCGGTGGAAAGGGTGAGCAGCTTCAAGTTCCTGGGCGTCAATATCTCAGAGGATCTGTCCTGGGCACAACATATTGACGCAATCACAAAGAAGGCACACCAGCGGCTTCATTAGGAGTTTGAGAAGACTTGGTATGTCACCAAATACTCTTGCAAATGTCTATAGATGTACAGTGGAGAGCATCCTGATTGGATGCAGCACCACCTGGTATGGAGGCTCTAATGCACAGGATTGAAAGAAGCTGAAGAGGGTTGGAGGCTCAGCCAGCTCCATCATGGGCACAATCCTTCCCACCATTGCGGTGCCTCCAGAAGGTGGCATCCATCATTAAGGACCCTCACCATCCAGGACATGCCCTCTTCATAGTACTACCATTGGGGAGGAGGTACAGGAGCCTGAAGACCCATACTCAACAGTTCAGGAACAGCTTCTTCCCCTCCGTCATCAGATTTCTGAACGATCCATGAACCCATGAACACTACCTCATTATTTCTCTTTTGCACTATTTATTTATTTTTGTAACTTATGGTAATTTTTATGCCTTGCACTGTACTGCTGCTGCAAAACAACAAATTTCATGACATATGTTAATGATAATAAACCTAATTCTGATTCTAAAAGTAGTATCATTTTAACCCTTTCAGCTTTAAATAGGAATTGTATTCATCTGAATTTAAGCAGGATTGAAATTATAGGTTTCAATGAATTAAAGTACATTAATAATATAGTGTTTGTAAACCTTAACAGCATGCAGCAAAGCACATTAGCTATGTAACACAGATTGCCAGAACTGCCATCATTTTAATGGGATGAACAATCTAATTATATAGAACATTAAGAGTCCAGAATACTTCTTTTACTTTGAGGTCCACATTTCAAATAGACAAAACATAAGAAAATGGTCGTATTTTCTTGCACCTTCCTAGCACTAAGATAAAAGAATGTACACTCAGTTATCAATCTACAGAAACTTGTCTAGCCAAGTAACATCAATGGGTTTGAAAACTTTAGGTCACTTCTGACAAACTAAATCCCTCCAGAAAGAACAATTTAAATGTTTTGTGAATGGAGGTGGATATTACTCTAATAAAAATAGAAATGCTGCATGTACTTAATAGATCAGACACCATCTATGGGGAGAGAAACAGAGGTAATGTTTCAGGTCAATGATTTTCCAACTGAAGTAAATGTGTGAAGCTCCACAATAAAACTTGTATCATTTTACCCCTGCCAGCCCTAGAAGAGGAAGGCGTTCATCTCAATTTAAACAGTGCTCAAATTATATGATAGGCCACACAAGACAATGATCCTTGGACATAGCTTTGATGCTTTAAGTTGCTCTTCACAGCAGCTCATGAAGAATTGTTTGTTATAGTCATGACACCAGGATGTTTTAGCATGGGGGAGAAAGACATCATACGGTTATTTTGCTTTTGGATATCACTGTATGTTGCAGTAAGCTTCTCATGTCAAATTGGTCAAAGGGTTTTGGTGAATCTTTATTTGAAAGTTCTTTGTTGAATCATCAGAGTACTGTGCCTTCCAACTCTTCTTTTCCTTTTGCTCCAGAGATCACTTCCAGTTCCCCTCCGCTGCATGTATATCATCATCTTCACAAACCTTGAGCACCAAAATGCTTAAAAGCCAATGAAAAGTTTTGCTACAATAGCCACTGTAGTGGGAAATGCATCAGTCACCTCCAAACCCATGGGACTGGAAGCAAGTCATCCTCAAACCTGAATGACCATCTGGGAAGAAGGGCTCATATTGGCGCTGCAGTAGTACTGCTCTCCTCCAGCTCCAGTGACTATGTTTGACCCTGACCTTGGTTGTTGCGGAGTATGTACAGTCCCCCTGTGACTCCCACATTCCAAGGGTGTGCTGGTTGTAGACTAATCAGCTACTGTCAATTACCCCTTAGTGTAGGGAAATGACAGATAGAGTCAAAGGGGAGTTGATGGGCATGTGAGAGAATAAGTAACGTGGAAATAATTAGGGGAATGGGATTTGATGGCATTGCTCAGCATAGACTCGATGGGCCAAATGGTTTCTTTCAGAAGAGGGAAAGCCATTGACAGAACACTGAAAGCCCTCGAAGTAGTTGTTCAGCTGATAGTATTAGTTTTATATACAGTATTCTGAACACTGCATTTCCCTATGTTTTGGCTTGGAATCAGATTGAGAATGTGCATTATTTAATATTCAGTCTATGTTTCTTATGCACACCCTCTGAGTTTGGTCTGAACCTGTCTGGGTGAAGTAAAACCAATTATGCTTACAGAGCAGAACAACCCTTTAAAAGAAACTACCAAGGATTATATGATACACTACAAATACTATGCACTTACAAGATCCTGTAATCTAACAATCTGACACAGCTTTAATGCTTAAGTGTAACTTTGAATCGCATATGCTTCTCTCTAATTATTAACATTTCTCACTGCGATGATCACTCGAAGGAGGTCCTTTCCATCTGTACAGGTAATCACCCCTGTCCTCATATTCCTTGTAAGTTGCCTTTTCTGTATTACTTATATGTATAATTCTCTTTAACTTATTGATTTTTTTGAACATAATGCATCTAAAGCAAGCACTTGGAGGGATCCGTTCCTGCAAGTATGGTGGATCAATCTTATCTGCAGATTTCTGAGCAAGATGGTAATGTTTTGCCCTAAACCCTCCTTATTTTATAATAAAGATCTCACAACTGTGATGATCTGAATGAAGCAAAACATTAAAGAATATTAATCTTACTTGTTTGCTGTAAGTCTATGAAAGTGGTTCTTTCTAACTCCTGTGTCAGTGAATTGGCCCATCGTCTTCACAAGGGAAGATCATCTTGTTTGGCATTTTTGCTGAATATCACACACAAACATTATGATGGAAAAAGTTTATTGCATTTTGGAAGGATATTTAATTGGTTTCACTCAGGCAACAATTTGAGTATTAACAGATCTAATGGCTTTGAAGGTGAATCCAATTTTGGTGGAACCACAATTATTACCTCTCTGTGGATCTGTAAGACTGGCAGACAGCCAGACTACAGGTGTGGAGAGACACACACAGGCAGCTCATTTCCTTTAGCTCACACTCTGTTTTAAAAGTTCATCTAAAACACCTCTCGGTTCCGCACTGTAGGCTGAGATACATTCAATCTTTATGTATGAAAACCAGAACTGTCTTTACACCCATCTGACCCCTTTAATGTTGGTTAATTTTTAGTTAAATGTGTTTTTGCTGCAGGTTTGGTGCCAGTGTTTTTATCAATTCCTTTGATTGTTACCATTAATTTCTAGAGACCAGGTTCCTCGCCTCTTCTCTTATTTTAGTAACAAGGTAGGACAAGTAAATATGATTTTGTTTTTTTTCTCTGCCAGAGTTAAGGAGCTAAATCTATCATATTCAATATGGGAAAACTCACTAATGTCAAGTCTTCCAAAACCTGAATGAGATATCCAACAAACACTTTACCCTGTTTCACCGAATGGTATTCACCGAGTTTTTATCCTTACAACATGTCCAGGAGATCCTTCACCAGGTCATCCAGCCTACGGGATTAATGAGTGGTTTGGTATTTTTGAGACCATACCTGTTTAAACTTCTATCATTGCACTCACCATGACAAATCAGGCTTCTTCAGATACCGCTTGGGTCTACTCCTCCGTCATAGCATATGAAAGGGGTATAAATTTGGTTCCAAGATTTGGTTTTGTTGACTTCCGTTGACAGGTTTGGCACCAAACCTGCAGCAAAAACACATTTAAACTAAAAATTAAAGGTAAATGAGGACAGAGTTTTAGAGGACAGAATTGTTCCTTCTATTTGGGAGCATAAATAAATGACAGGCATGTTCTCCTATAGTTCCATCTGCCACTTGTGGAATGTGGAGAATGTAAGCTGGTATGCAACATCTGTGAACTTTGCTGGCTTGCCAAGGTCCCAACACGTTGGATATGGAATTGAATAGTGCTTTAACATTTCCTGTGCATCTTCTTTGTTTATTACTTCATTTTTATTCATTCAAATCTTCTGTTTACTGGATCTTCATAAAAAAATGCCATTGATGAGGAACTGAGTTATAGGGAGAGGTTGGACGGGCTAGGACTTTTTCCTTGGAGCATAGGGTCTGAGGGGTGATCTTATAGAGATGTATTAAATCATGGAGGGCATAGATAGGGTGAATGCACACAGTCTTTTCCCCAAGGTTGGGGAATCAAGGGTATGGGTTTAAGGTGAGAGGGGAAAGGTTTAATAGGAACTTGAGGAGCAACTTTTTTACACATAGGGTGGTGGGTATGTGGAATGAGCTGTCAGAGGAAGTGGTTGAGGCAGGTACAATAACAACTTTTAGAAGATAGTTGGACAGGTACATGGATGGGAAAGGTTTAGAAGGTTATGGGCCAAACATGGGCAAATGGGACTAGCTTGGATGTGCATTCTATCCACATACCTGTCCAACTATCTTCTAAAAGCTGTTATTGTACCTGCCTCAACCACTTCCTCTGGCAGCTCGTTCCACGTACACACCACCCTCTGTGTAAAAAAAAGTTGCCCCTCAAGTTCCTATTAAATCTTTCCCCTCTCACCTTAAACCCATGCCCTTGAGTTCTTCAGCATGGACCAGTTGGGCCGAAGGGCCTGTTTCTGTGCTATATGATGTTCCTATTCTATTGGTATTAATAGTTGCATATTTAAACTAAATATTTATTTGATACATTAAACCATGAACTGCAAGTAATAGACCACTGAATTAATTTCTTCTGATGCTAATAACTCTACATCGCCTGACCTTCAGCATTTTATATTCCTTGCATTCCTGTAAAACTATGCAGTAGATAATAAAAATTAAAATAATTCTGGAATTATTTTGTAATAACTTAGATAAAGTTCATCTATCAATGGATGATAAAAGCATGGGTGCTGCAAGATTAAAAGAGGCTTTCCAGTTTGCCATCTACAAACCCATGTATATTCAAATGCAACTCTAGCCTATCCTGGTGGTAATTAATAAAAATTCTGCTTTACATTCGATGGCTGGGCAGCACCAGGCAAACTTCATTGGGTCACATGCCACAGGATAGCCAAGCCCTGAAAAGTATTCTGGTCAGCAGTGAATCCTTGCCTTCACCCACTTTTCCCCCGGGATGTTGACAGTGGAGGACCAAGTAGTGGTAACGTCTTTGCTTTATCCTTGTAATGATCTTATAAGTAAAAATTATCATGTGTTTGCTTACATCACAGGATTCAGGGCAATTTGCTCTCTCCTTGCTATCACCTGGGTCTTGTTCCTCTCTTGGAAGTTTCAGAGACCTGGCTTCAATCCTGACCTCCTGTGCTCTCTATGTGGAGTTTGCAAGTTATCCCTGTGACAGTGTGGGTTTCCTCTGGTTTCCTTTCACCAGCCAAAGACATGCAGGCTGTAGGCTAATTGGCCCTAGTGTGTATGTGAGTGGTAGAATCTGGGAGCAGTTGCTGGGAATAGGGGGAGAATAGAAAATGGAATTAATGTAGGATTAGTGCGAATGGGTGGTTGAAGGATAGGTAGAACTTGGTGGGCCGAAAGGCCTCTTTCTGCGCTGCAATTCCTGACGACTCCATCAACAATATCACAATCTTTATTTGAGGCTTGTAAACTCTGTTAAATTTCTCCTGGATCCCCTGCACTGAGGTAGGTAGGATGTGGATCGGGGGAGGGAGAGAATGGTGGTGTGGGTTATGGGAGTGCTGAGGATGATGACATATTTTGAATCTAATGCACAAAAATTCCCCAAGTTCAGGCTCTCAGTAACTTGGTATATGTTAGGCCTACATGCAAATTTAACAACAAGAAACTTGCCAATATACATTTCTGTGGTCCTTGCCAGATAGTAACTTAAACAAAATTGACCATCAGTGGACTAATGGATCCCAGGAGCCATCAAAGGCAAAGATAATCTTCTTCATATCCAACCCTTCTCAGCAGAAAGCCCTGGAATACAGGAATCTATGTTTTAAAACAATCTCTCTCAAGCATATTGATCCTCAGGCCAATTTTCCAACCATGGTTGTCATTCTCATTGAGATCAAACAATTCAGCATGGACAAGGGATTTAACTTGAGGCCCCAAACTGTTTCCTTATTATTCCTTTTAACCATTTATGTCCTTTCTTTCTCCAGGTCCATGCTATAACTCTTGATCTGTGACTCTCCTTAGTTCCGCTCCATTCTTATAACGACCCACCTTCGTTTCAATATTTCACTCTATTTATCAGCCTCTTTGAATTGAGTGAGCAAGCAAGCTATGCTGCCAAAACTGGAAGCAAACTTACTCCCTTTTACAATAGTTAATAATTTCACTGCCTGTGTTCTCAAATTCTCTGAAAACAGCCATTTGGAGGGAACAGAAATGAACCTTTTTTTTAAGCACAGGGGTTCATCAGACTGGAGTTTCTGACCCACATTGTTCCCAACCTTAAGGCTTGATGTAAACAACTTTAAATTCCAAACATATCTTTCAGCTGTAAATTAAATGATCTTTATGATACTCAGTACTTCCACTTTATTATTAGTTACACAGTAACTTACCAAATATAATAACATGACTCAAATTATACACCATTTACCCTAAAACCTCTTTGGTTTTCAGAGGTAACATTGTAATAATATGACAACAAACATTGGGAGAGAGAAATTACACGGTACCAATACATAATATTACGTACTGGTGTATGGGGCGAGGGAGGTGGTTTTGAGTTTGCTTTGGGCTTTTGGTGCTTTAAAACAACATCTTCTATTTACTGGACATACGCATGTACATTGTGGTTCCACTGAAGATTCAGAGATGGAATGGGAGATGACTCAAGTAAGTAAAACTGTTTGTGTATTTTCTTCCATGTAATGAACAGAGGAGTTATTGTGTAGGCATTTTGCAGTAGAAGACCTGCAGTAAATAATGAATGGGTGACTGGATGATTATGGCATCTTATGCTTTCCCAATATTCCTTCCTTGATAGGAACAGTGATTCACATCCAATGTTGCAACGAACAAACTGCTGGAGGAACTCAGCAGGATGAGCAGCATCTGTGGGGGAGGAAGGAATTATCAAAGTTTCAGGTCAAGACCCTGCATCAGGGACTCCTTCCCCCCACAGATTCTACTCAACCTGCTGAGTTCCTCCAGCAGATGGTTTTTTTGCTTAAGATTCCAGCATTTGCCATCTCTTGTGTCTCCACGTCCAATGCTAAATGTGCATCATCTGTAAACAAATTACAACATGACTTCAGATCAGGAGAATGCTTTACAAACATTAACTTGACATATTTTTCCTCAGCATTAACTCAAGGCATTTCACTCCTCTCTCTAGTTCTACCCAATGATCATCATCTCAGTATTACAATTGCTCATATTTAGCATATTAGGTAACTTTAATGCCCCAGATATTTCTGCTACAAGTAAAACTGACACTATTGTTTAACACATTCTATCATTCTGATCACTAACCTGACATCTATGATTAAAATATTTCCACAGCATTGGTGAGTTCTTGGCCATTCATTATTTTCTTCATCGGTGCAATTGCGTTCTTGATAAGACAACAAAGTTACAAGTGACACTGAAAGTTGTAGAAAGTCTTGAGCTATTTTGAACTCAACGTATCCATTCCTTACATGATTTAGAACATTTAGCTGAGTTACCAAAAGCATTATCCTGGATGTACTAGCTTTGGCTTGGCCAACTGCCTTATGATCAACTGAACCTTGTCTTACAGGTCAAAATGTTCTCACCTTTCGCCAGTGGTTCAGAGGAGCACTGCCAACAATGGGATCTTTGCAGGAAAGCCTGTTCCTGACTACTGTCTCTGTGCCTGAGTCAGCACTGTATTTGCTAGATGCACCACATCTCACCCCTGAACTGGCATAGGCAGCACCCTCTCACTCCTTTGAATGGAGTCACATATCTGCAACAAAAAAAAATTACGTGAATATTTTTTTCATTCATTTTATGTAATTTTAACATTGCCAATTAATTTAAATGTGCATTTAAGTACATTCATTATTTTAATTTATACAAAAATAATTTTCAATTTTAAAAATAATTTAAATCATTTTGAGTTGTTCTCCAATATCTCTAATTATCAGAGAGATTTAGAACTGATTCAGAGGCCTTTGAGAGCAGCAAGCTTTCCAAAGGCCATCAGGGTAGATCAGGGGCAGGGCATCAGGATCCACCACTGAGACCTTGTTCCAACTCACGGATGACCCTACTCTGCGGGACAGCAGGAAGGTCCGTATTCAGTTGGAGCTGCAGAGTTGTGAAGGTTAGTGCAGGAGCTGGGGAGCCAGTGCAATACAGACAGGATGGAGAACAATCTGGCCCCACAATTTTGGTAGAAGACAGAATAGCACAGCACAGAAATAGGCCCTTCGGCCCACCATGTCTGTGCCGAATATGATGCCGAATTAAACGAATTCTCTTCTGCCTGCACATGATCCATATCCCTCGATTCCCTGCATACTCATGTGTCTATCTAACAGCCTCTTAAACACCACTATCATATCTGCTTCCGCCACTCCCCTGGCACCTACCACTCTCTGTGTAAAGAACTTGCACCATACAACTCCTTTAAACATTCCCCCTTAAATGCACATCTTCTAGTACTTGATGTTTTTACCCTGGGAAAAAGATACCGACCGTTTACCCTAACTATGCCTCTCATAATTTTATAAACCTATCAGGTCTCCCCTCAGCCTCCAGTGCTCCAGAGAAAGCAACCCAAGTGTGTCCAACCTCTCCTTGTAGCACATACCCTCTAATCCAGGCAGCATCCTGGTGAACCTTTTCTGCACTCTCTCCAAAGCCTCCACATCCTTCCTGTAATGGGGTGACCAGAATTGCAAACAATATTCGAATTATTATGCCAGAAGTTAAGCCAAACCAGTTTAGGTCCTGGCCATTGGGGTTACTTCTGTCTTATGGTTGGTACAGCAAAATCCAACCAATTTCATTTGAGTGAACAGTCAGTCTCTCTCTGATGCTAATAAATGATGGAGATATGATGACTAAGCCACTGGGACAACTCCCTGCTTTTACTCAAATTGTACTATTCAACCTCCAACATGCATCAGGACCACAGGAGCAGATAAAAAGGACTCCTGGTTTAACATCTCACCTGAAGATGACAGCTAGGACAATGCAACAATTGTTGCAGTTACTCTAGATTATGTGCCCAAGCTCCTTAACTGGGATTTGAACTCATAACTTCCATGTGGGAGGCAATGTAATCGACTATGGCTCAGCTGGTAGTGCATTAGTAAGTTAAATTGTAAATTGGTTTATTACTGTTACATGTATTAAGATACAGTGAAAGACTTTGTTTTGCATGCCATCCATACAGATCATTTCATCACATCAGTACATTGAGGTTGTACAAGGGAAAACAATAACAGAATGCAGAATAAAGTGTTACAGTTACAGAGAAAGTACAGGTAGACAATAAGGTGCAAGGCCATAATGAGGTAGATTGTGAGGTCAAGAGTCCATCTTATCGTACTAGGGAACAGCTCAATAGTCTTATAACAGGGAGCAGAATGTTCTTCAAAACTTGATGTGAGGCACAAAAACCAAGGCTGAAGCGCCTCTCGAAGGTCTCAGGTACTGCTGAACTTCCAATTGACAGGTCCAAGTCCAAAGTGCTCCTGAATTTAATGTAGTAGCTGTGAAATCCTCCTGAATTTACATCCAATGAGAAACTGCTACCAGAGCTTTGACGTTTCATTGTTAAAGCAGTCTGCAAATAATAAGTTGTACTCTGCAATTTATTTATGACTTGCTAAATCAGCTATTGTTTGTATTCTGCCCTCGTAAGTTGCTGGAACACTGTTCAAGTTTCTCGGTATTTTTGTGATCTGACTATATTGTTGAAATTGAAATGGCGAGTATTCTGGTAATTCCATGCCAAGATGAATCAGTCAATGCTCTAACTCTGCAATTCTGGTTTTTGCGTTATCTCAGTTATACATGGAGAGTGCTGGAAGTAAACACTTTGCAGGGAGATTCGCAGATCATCCCAGCAAGTCCCACTATCGTTTTTGCTGGTACAATTGAGGTAATACAAAATATATTGCCTGCACAAATTTAATTTGCAAGTCTTAAATTACTGTCATTGTTTGCACAGAACTGCTGCTCATTCCAGCTCTCAGAGCACAGCTGAGTTTCTTTTTCAAGTGAACTAGTTAGTTGTGGCGTTTACCATGCTGTAGGTTGGTTGGTTAGTGAGCATGTGTCTGGTGAGCCATATTCCTGCAGCCCAGTGGACAGTGAACAACAGTCTCCAAAATGGTTTGCGTTTTGCCATTGTCACAATCTGGGTTATCGCAGCAGAAGCGGGCAGTGCACTTGTCTCGGCCTGTCCATAACCTGTTCACTGATGGTTCATTTGCAACATGAACTTGTTCAGTGGTGATATCGACCTCTGTTCCTGATGCCGGAGGGCCTCCACCATCCAGTCGTGGTGTGATTAGATTAGACAGATTAGTTTACTGTTGTATACAGGACTGCAGATGCTGGAATCTAGATGAAAAACATTATGATGCTGGAGGAACTCAGCAGGCCAGGCAGCATCCATGGAGAAATGCATGGGGACTGTCGTAGACACCAGAGTGCAATGAAATTCCTTGCTCGCATGAAGCTCACAGAGTAAACAGTGTACATGACAATAGTAAATACAACAACAAGCACAAAACAGCAGAACAGTGCAAAGATTGTAGTGCAATCTGAAGTAGGTCAAAAGGAAATGCTAAAATGACAATAACAGAATAACCAAAGAGAGGTAGAATTAAGAGTTCGAGAATGTGACAGCACCGCTGGGAAGGGGATGTGGAAGAGGTAATTGGTTCAGAAGTCTGATAGCAGTGGATCACATTAGGTAGAAGTGCAGCCAAAGAACACAAGCTCTATGGGTGGACAATACCAGCATTAACTAAGCACAGTGTTGAAGCACAGACATAGTATACGGGATTAATAATGGCTTCGGCTGAAAATATGAACAGATCAAATTAATTTTGTGAATTGTTTGTGGCTCACTCCTGTGGCTGTACCCATTTTGTCGTCCTCCTTCTTCTGTAAGGTTAGAACGTAAAGAAAAATCTGCAAGGAATATCCAGAAGAAAGAGGAGGCACTGGGTGAGGGGACTTTTTGTCAATCACGTGAAATGATGGAGCATTGATTTGTGAGACCCTTTGGGAAGCCAAAATAGTTGAAATCTGTGTTGCTCTGCCTGCCTTGGTAGAACTTTTAAATTATCATCTATGAGATGAGTGCTCTGAATATGTGATGACTTACCGAGGGAGCAGCAGGTTGAAGCTTGGTGAAGGATTTGTGACAAGGAACTTGCTTCCTCAGTGTACACATCCAACATAATTTATTTCCTTAAGAGAAACTTACGGAAGTGGCACAACAGTTTAAAAAAAGATTTTTCAAAGACTAATTAGATCAAAAAGCAATCAAATCTTCAACATGGCAATGCATAAAAATTAAGAATTGACTGGTAATTGTTGTAACTTAAACTGTGGCTGGCATGGACATGTGGGCCAAAGGATCGGTCTCCATGTCACATGACTCTATGACTAATATTCAGTTTGATTAATTCCTTAAATTGAGGGTTGTCACCTAAGGGGAGATTGAGTAAGACTGACCTATATTCACTGAAGTTTAAAATAAAGCATTTGAATTCTTAAGGGTTTCCTCGAAAGGAAAGAGCTGGGCAATGTTTCAACATCTGTTTATAATTAAGAAATAATAGAGGTTCATTTATAATACTGAGACTATTCTACAGGTCGCCAACTAGTGGGAAGGATGTTGAAAAGCAAACTTGCAGGGAAATTGCAGAGATGTGCAAAAGCCATAGAATAATGATAATGGGGGACTTCAAACATGCAGATACAAACTGGGATTAACAAAAGGGGCAAAGGTGGAGAGGAGTTTCCGAAGTAGGTACAGGAAAACTTCCTTGATCGGTATTTTCACTGGCCCAGGGAGGAAGGTGACATTGCTGGATCTGGTTCTGGGAAATGAGCCAAGCCCAGTGTGAGCAAATATCGGTGGTGGAATATCTGGGGATCAACCGACATAATAAGCTACAAGTATGGTGTGATTCTATCATTACAACATATTCCATCTCTTTACCAACACCCACTCCTCTTCTTATGGCACCTTCACATGCAACTACAGGAGACGTAATACCTGCACGATCAACTCTTCACTTTCTACCGTCCAACAGTACTCCCAGGTGAAGCTGCCATTCATTTCCTACTTAATGCACTGCATTCTGTGCTCACAATGCTGTCTCCTCCACATTGGAGGAACCCAACCCCGATTGGGCGATCACCTTGCAGAACACCATTAAGACCGTGAGCTTCCAGTTGTCCATCATGTTTATTCTCTATTCTACTCCCACTCTTTGTCTTTTGTCTCTTACGTTGATTCAATAAATTCCAATGTAAGCTCAAGAAAGAGTATCTCATAGTTTGACCAGGCATGTTGCAGCTCTTTGGACTCAATATTGAATTTAATGGTTTCAGATGACCAGCATTTCCAGTTTGCATCTCCCCCTCTGCTTTTATTCATCTCCTTATCTTTACAACTTGTCCAGACAGATCCAAGCCTTCATTACCTTCTCTCACACGGACACCAGGTCTTGTGTCATTTATTTTCTCCTGGTCTCCACCCTATCACAAACATTGCTTGTCATCTCTCCTCCACAGTATAAAATATGTTTGATGACTGGCTTTGCTTAGTCCTGAAGGTCATCGATCTAAATCCTTAACTCCACTTCTGTCTCCACAGATGTGGCCTGACCTGCTGATTATTTCCAGCGTTTTCTGTTTTTATTTCAGATTTCCAGCGGTTGCAGTTTTCTCATTTCAACCTAGTGAACCTTCTCTGCACTGCCTCCAATGCAAGTATGTCACAGGATGAGGAAAACAGTATGAAGTACTTCAGGTGTATCTCACCAAAGCCCTACACAACAGAAGCAATTCCTAATTTTGTGCTCCATCTCCTTTGCAATAAAGACCAATACCCCAACTGTCTTCCTAGCAGCTTGCCGTATCTGCATGCTAACTCTGTCTGCCATTCAGGACAACCCAGTCCCTGTGAGAATCAGCATTCATTGTTCTCACGAACCTTAAGTAATATTTCACTTTACTCCCCTTCCTGCTAAAGCAGATTATCTTAAATTTGCTGACATTATACGCCATCTCTCATCTTTTTGCCCACTCACTTAACCTTTGCAGTTGTTTTGGATCCTCTGCACAAATTACTTTTCCAACTATCTTTGTATCTTCAGAAATTGGGATGGGATACACTCAGCCTCTTCACCTACACCACTGATTCTAAACATGTTGAGCTGGCAGCTATACTCTCCCTGATACATTAACAACTGAAATACCAGAGTCCTTTCCTTTTTTTTGTTGGCACTAGATTTCTTTTTGGCACTGAGAGGTAATTGAACAGAAATCCCAAAAACCAGTGATGGCTCTTCAGAACTGACAAGAGTCATTTTTTGTTCTCAGAATGACAGAATCACAGAATTGGTGCAACACAGGAGATCACTCAGTCCATTAAATTTGTATTGGCTCTATGTAAGATCAATACGGCCAGTTCCAATCCCTCATTACACCACACAGTGCTGCCAAATTATTTCTTTTCAGATAATTATGCAGCTCCTCTTTGCAATACAGTTCCATCTCAGTCCATTACCACTCTTAACAATGCATTCCAGACTTCCACAAACTGTCATGCAGATTTGCTCCTTTTGTCACTTTGGGTTCTTTTGCCAATTACTTTCATTCTATGACCCCAGTTCCTGACGCCTCCACTAATCAGAACAATTTCTTTCCATCTCCTCTGCCGACACCCTTCATGATTTTAAAGATCACGGTCAGATGTCCTCACAACCTTCTCTATTGCAAGGAGAAAAACCCCAATCTCTTGAGGCTATCCATGTAACTAGAGTTTCTCATCCCCAGAAACATATTGGCAACACTCTTCTGCACCCTCTGCAAAATCATTACATCTTTCCTAAAGTGTGGTGTCCTGAACTGGTCAAAATAGTCCACTTGCGGCCAAACCAGTATTTCATAAAGGTTCATTATGACTTCTTTGCTCTTATACTCTATGCCTTTCTTTATAAAGCCTAGGGTTTAACCACTTTGTCAATCTGCCCTGCCACTTCCAGTGAACAATACACATGTCCCCTAGATCTCTCTGCTGTACTACTTTAAGAATTCTGCCTTCTAGTTTTAATTGCATCTTCTCATTCTTCCTACCAAAGTAGAACACTTCACATTTTTCAGCATTAAGGTTTGTTTTCCATCTTCCTGCCCATTTCACCCACATCTCCATCACAGTTCATTTTGTCTCCCAAGTTTTGTTTCATCTGCAAGCTTGAAAAATGTGTGCTGAACAAGTCAATAATATGCATTAGGAAAATCAGTGGTGCTGGCACAACCCAGGGAATCTACTGTGCACTTCCCTCCAGTCTAAGAAACAATCTTTCATCATTACTGTCTTATTTTGTGTTAATTAATTTTCTGTTCATGCTGCTACAGCCCCTTTTATTCCATAGCCCTCAATCTTAATGACAACTCTATTATGTAGCACCTTATCAAACACCTTTTGGAAGTCCATGCACATCATATTAATTGCATTTCACTCATCAATCCTCTTTATTCCTTCATCAAAAAATAACTTAAGCAAATTAGCTGGACATGGTTTGCTTTTTTACAAATTGATGCAGGTTTTCTCTAATCAATCCAAATTTGTCTAAGTGACTACTTATTCCACCCCTGATTATTATTGTAGAACTTTCTCCACTACCAAGGTTAAACTAACCGAGGATTTATACCAACATCCTTTTTTGAATAAGGGTGTGGACACCCCTGAATCTATAGATGGTTGAAAGGGCCTCCACGTTTCCAATCTTACAAGTAACCTTTTCTGCGTCCCATTTATCCACTCAAAATGCAGTTATCCCTTTCCAATACCTCCTCTTTATCAATTTTTAGCTCACTCAAAATCTCTTTTCTGAGACTCTAATATTATCTTTCCCTACGTAGAGACTGATATAAAGTACTTACTTAAAGCCAGAGTATTGCCATTTGCTTCCACGAATAGTTCTCCATTTCAGTTTCTCATTGATCCTACCTCAGCTCTTACCATTATTCAAAAGTTTTCAAAAAAAATTCAGACTGCCTTTTATATTTACTGACTGTCACTCCTCACATTGTTTCTTGGTACTTTGGTGTCAATTTTGTTTTCTTTATTACTTCCCCAGTGAACTTTCTGTGATAGCTTGGTCCTCAGATGTGTAATCTGTCATATTCAAATTTCTGCTGCTCTGTCTTTTTGACCATCCAGGGAAGTCTGGCTTTCAGTCTACATTGGTGTGGAGAGCCAAGGTCCCACGTTGTCACCGCTCTGCTGCTTTTGTGTATGCCTGCAATTTCCCTGAAAATTTTCTCCTCACAATTTGGCAGCCGATAGAATAGCACCAGAAATGTAATCATACCTCTGTTGTTTCTTAAGTCAAAGCAGATGGATTTTGTCCTTGTTTGTTCCAGGATATCTTCTCATTCCAGGAATGCAAAACTTTCCTTCATCAGTACTGCCTATGGTCTTAGTCGCTTCCCACCTTTCCTGAACACATTGTGTCTTGGGACAATTAGAACCCATTTCACCCCACTTTTGATTCAGGTCTCTGTTACTGCCACAACAATATAATCCCACTTGGTTGAGTGAACATGCAACTCACCAATCTTGTTTAGAGTCCTGATACAGGGTTTCAACCTGAAATGTCAACAATTCCTTACTTCCCATAGATGCTGCTCAACCCGCTGAGTTCCTCCAGTAGATTGTCTGTTGCACCAGTCTTGTTTAACCTACCATACACCTCCTCGTACTCCCTCTTACTGTGATCCTGTCTAAACATTTTCTATTTCTTGTTCTGTTTCTATTTATTTGTTTCTCTCTTTTTCATTGTGATCTGTGTACCACCTTCTTGCCATATTAGTTTAACCTTCCTTCCACAGCACCAAAGAACTTTCTCAGGAGAACCTTGATTCCAGCTCTGTTGAGCTGCAATCCATCTGGCTTGTACAGGTCCTTCCTTGCCTCGATCTGGTCCCAATGCCCCAGGAATCTAAAGCCTTTCCTTCCTGCACCATCTCTCCAGACAGACATTTATCTGTGCTATCCTCCTATTTTTATATATAAATTATCTACAGAGCAAATTTAACTTCATTACACTACTTTTAACTTGGTATGGAAAAATATACTAAGAAATTTGAATTTAATTCTTCTGGTAATTCTGAAACTACACCAATACTTATAATTAGGTTAAGTTTCAGTTCGTCACCAGTCTTTTATCCCATGACCCTACACTTGGAAATTAGCCAGATCTATTTCCCTGTTTGGTGAAGTATTGTGAGTAGTGTCCCTCGCACCAGACTTTGTGGATCCTCCACGTGAATACTATTTGAGTCCAGAGATTAAGAAGCTTTTATCAGACAAAAGGTGCAACATGCCAGCATTTATCCTGACAACCTAATAACAGGTGCTAGATGCAAATGCGTCAAAGTACCTTGTCTCCAACTGAAGAAACTTAGAACAAAGAAATTACCCTGGCTCCATAGACTCTACAGAAGGGCTTGCTTCCAAGTCACAGGCTTGATTCTTCCAATAGTTAGCAGGGATACATTCCAGACAAGTCTAATTATGGCTCCTGTTTGCAGTAAATATATTCAGGCAACCAAAGCATGTATATTTTGTCTATGCCCGAATATAAAGTACTATAATAATGAATAGGACCTATCTCTAATTTGCTACGTACATAAGCTGATCAAGTTGTACATTATCAATGAAAGTAAAAAATAAGCAGGTGCTGAAAATTTGAAATAAAAACTGAAATTGCTGGAAACACTCAGTGTCAGGCAGTAAGTATGGAAAGTGAAACATTTCAGCTTGAGGACAAGAAATTGAAAACTTGAGCAAGTACAGGCACCAGTGGCACAGTAGTAGAACTGCTGCTTCAACAGCTCCAGTGACCTGAGTTCAATCCTGACCTCCGTGTGGAGATTGCACGCTGTCCACATGACCTCATGGGTTTCCTCTCAGTGCTCCAATTTCCTCCTACACCCCAAAGACATTCAGATTGATAGACTAATTGGCTGCTGCAAATTACCCCTAGGTAAATGGTAGAATCTGGAGGTGGGACAGTGTGTTGATGAGAAGGTGAGGAGAATAGGTTATGGGGAAAGATCATGGGTGAATGGGATTGTTCTGTGCATCAGCATCATCTGGATGGGCTGAAATGTTCTCCTTCTATGCTGTGCGGAAATCGGGAATCATGGTTCTGATCAGCCATTGAAACCTCACTAAGTCATGGAGACAGACTACACAGAAACAGGCCCTTCAGCCCAACTGGTCCATGCTGACCAAAATGCCCATCCAAGCGAGTCCCTTTTGCCTGCATTTGGCCCATAACCTTCTAACCCTTTCCTATCCATGTACCTGTCCAACTTCCTTTTAGACGTTGTCGTTGTACCTGCCTCAACCACTTCCTTTGGCAGCTCATTCCATATACGCACCACCCTCTGTGTAAAAAGTTGCCACTCAAGTTCCTATTAAATCTCTCCCCTCTCACCTTAAACCTGTGCCCTCTAGTTCTTGATTCCCCAACCCTGGGAAAAAGACTGAGTGCATTCACCCTCCCTATGCCCCTCATGATTTTGTACACCTCTATAACATCACCTCTCATTCACCTACTCCAAGGAAATTCATGCTCCAAGGAAAAAGGTTCTCAGCCTGTCCAACCTCTCCCTATAACTCAGTCCCTCGAGTCCTGGCAACATCCTTGTAAATCTTTTCTGCACTTGGACTCCAGGACACGTGCGATTGAATACAGAAGTCCAAGGCACACCAAGTGCCAGGTGACAGTACTTCGTCACAATCTACTTCATTATGGCCTTGCATCTTATTGTCTGCATGCACAACACTTTCACTGTAACTGCAACACTATATTCTGCATTCTGTTATTGCTTTTCCCTTGTACTACCTCAATGTACTGATGTGATGAAATGATCTGTATGGACAGCATGCAAAACAAAATTTTTCACTGTACCTTGGTACATGTGACAATAATAAACCAACTTTTCAGTCTCTACTCTCCATCACTGGATGTGGAGTCCAACAGCAGTGACTCAGTCAAGCTGGGAAGGGAAATTGTCCCTCTGAATTTGAATGGAACGGGGATTTCAGACCATCTGATTAGGAGCAAAAGGGAGAGACCTAGGTCTTTATTTGAATTAAACCATTTCATCTCAATCTTTTAATTATTTCTACATGTTTTAAAATGATCTTTTAGTTTTGTAATGTTGTCAATAATTTTTATTTTATTTAATCTACATGAATTTTAATAGCTTTTAAATCTATTTAAAAGTCAGACACACTTAAACCGTGTTTAAACTATTTAAACAATGTTGTTTCAATGCTTAATAGCTTGAGATTGGCAAATCTCTGCCCCCAGCTTTGCCAGGCAATAAGCTGTTCAAGGTCCTGTTGACACTGAGACTCATTGCCAAACTCCAGGTTCCTGAGGGCAAGCAAGATCGTACACTGCACATTTGGACCAGGGGAGTGTAAATAGGTAGGAACTATGAGTCAGCCCAGCAAGATCTGGTCCATAATGCTCATTACAATCATTACACAAAACTAACGTTGGTGCAGCACTACCAAGCGACATGTTCTTATCCCATTTCTCTTCCTCACAGGTATCACAGTTGGAATTTCCAGCATCAACTCCCATAGGTCAGTTCTGAATGGTCCCAGATAAAAGGGCAAGATATCCTGGGAAACTTCTTGCAAGTATTATTTAACTAATCTATGGGCTATATTGACCTAGTCCAGCCTGCTGTCCAGACTCATTACTTGTGGTGTTCCCTGTTTGTATTTATCTTCCCCAGATGTGGAGGGATAAAGGGGAAGACCCTCAGTAATTGAGGTGGAGAGGAGCTCGCCAGCTGTAAAAGCCGCTTTAACGAATTCAATGATTCTGACACACATTAAAGACTATTCAAAGATAATTATTTTGGAGAAAAGACACTCAAATGATTGGGATCCGCTTTGTACACCAGTCCTTCCTGGAGTAAAGAAGACAAGAAAAGCTGTGCTGACAGGCAGATGTGTGGGATCTCTTCCGCAGCTCATCGTGACCTTGATTGCACAATTCTGACTAAAATTGTCACCAGTCGGGTCAGGTCTACTTTGGGGCTGTTGATTCACCCAGATCAGACCTGCGTCATACGTATCAGGAAGATCGCTGATAGCCTTTCACTTACTGAGACACTCTATACAATTGTTTACTTACAAGAAAAGGCATTGGACATTTCCTTCGTCACCTGGACCAGGAGAAGGCCTTTGACATAACACTGCATATGCACATACTCTCCAAAATGGGTGTTGGGGAGAGAATCCAAAATTGACCTTATGTACTCTACAGGGACATCAGCAGTGCATTTCTAATTGGGGGTGGGAAAGGGAAGGCTTCTTGATCAAGTCTGAACTCTCTCACCTCTGTGTTGTATTGAATTCTTTAGGAAGGATGGGGATATAAGAGGGATGACAACCCCAGAAGCTCAAATCAAAGCCTCCTTGTACTTGAACAACATTGTTGTCTTCTGTCAAATCCACTGATGCTTTACAGATCAATGACCATCTGTGAGTAATTCAAACTGGCCATAGTTCAGAGTCAATGGAAACAAAAGAGTGGCCATGTTCTTTGGTAATTGGACCATCTTCCCCTTTATCCCCTTCACCGTCATCTCCAAGGCAGTAGGAACACGGTTCAGAGGAGCTGGAGGCATGCACAAAAACTGTGTGGAGCACATAGTCCAGGTGAAGCAGAAGCTCAGATTGCAGGACCCTCACTGTCTTTCAGTCGTAGAAAATAATCTATTCATCAGGTGTGAGGTGCTCTTGGTTTTGCCTTCAACTGTGGCTCCTACACCATGCCTGTGTTGTAGCAGGTACCTGAGCCGTTGTCAAGTTTATCCAGAGATCAACAATAGACGTCCACAGAAACAGGAAGTAGGATATGGGGGAATACATCCAACATGTCCCTCATCCTGATGGTTACCTTTGTACGAGGCTGCATCAAGCAGTGCATCAACCCTGAGTATGCAAACATCAAGTGTCAGTATGTGTGGAGAGTCCACTCGTCCCTGGATGTGGCCACATAACTGTGGAAAGTTCCTTCCAGCTGGACCATGGTGGACCACCTGTACCTCATTGAGAAGTTTCTATGGGACACCTTTGACTCCGAACCAATATGGCTAGAGTCTGAAAGCTCTTTGAGTCTCTGGGAGAAAAGATGGTGGACTCTGTCACATAGATCACCAAGCAGATTACCATAAGTCATTGAGCAGAATGATTGTCAAGATCTTGGCCAATGGTGAGAAGGGCCCATTTGGTCAGATTCTTCTTGCACAGAGCCTCAGCATCACTGCACACTGCTCTGAAAGTGGTTGCTTTGGACTGGCATCCAACTATTTCAAGAATGTGTATTTCCAATAACATCTGGACAGAAATACAGTGGTCTATGTCGAGGTTCATCCCAAATAGCAGGGTAGCTCAGGAATGCTATGCTCTTTTCCCAGGAACACACACTGAGACTAAAAACAACTGTTACTGGAAAATGATCATCAGTGAAAGGTGGCTTCTGGTCTGCCCGAAACTTGATTTTCCAGTGCAAGGACTGAGTGGTAGGAAAATTGCACATTCCAAGGTTCAGGACCTTGTGCCGAGGCCCGGTGTAGTTGCTGCAAAGTTCTATGGGGAAAAGCCAGTTTAAGTCTTTCCCATCATTGCACGCTGAAGGACTGAGACCTGTGTAAAAAGCAATGATATGACTTTTACTCAGAATGATGACATACTAATGCAGTTTTACATATTTGTAACTTTTATGAATCATGTAAAATCTTTGAAATTCAACATACCTACCCTTCACTGGGCCAAGACAAAATGCAGCCGATGGTTACTGATGAACAGCATGATTCAGCTCAATAAATTTTATGTGCACAGGCCATCCCTGGGTTATGAACACCGGACTCATGGGCACCCCTACATGTGAAGGAGCTCGCATATGAAATTCAAAAGTCAGACGTCCATCCAAACACATG